>NC_072379.2:0-2500 GCF_028885625.2 Pongo pygmaeus
ACCCTAACCCTAACCCTAACCCTAACCCTAACCCTAACCCTAACCCCTAACCCTAACCCTAACCCTAACCCTAACCCTAACCCTAACCCTAACCCTAACCCCCTAACCCTAACCCTAACCCTAACCCTAACCCTAACCCTAACCCTAACCCTGAACCCTAACCCTAACCCTAACCCTAACCCTAACCCTAACCCTAACCCTAACCTAACCCTAACCCTAACCCTAACCCTAACCCTAACCCTAACCCTAACCCTAACCCTAACCCTAACCCTAACCCTAACCCTAACCCTAACCCTAACCCTAACCCTAACCCTAACCCTAACCCTAACCCTAACCCTAACCCTAACCCTAACCCTAACCCTAACCTAGACCCTAACCCTAACCCTAACCCTAACCCTAACCCTAACCCTAACCCTAACCCTAACCCTAACCCTAACCCTAACCCTAACCCTAACCCTAACCCTAACCCTAACCCTAAACCCTAACCCTAACCCTAACCCTAACCCTAACCCTAACCCTAACCCTAACCCTAACCCTAACCCTAACCCTAACCCTAACCCTAACCCTAACCCTAACCCTAACCCTAACCCTAACCCTAACCCTAACCCTAACCCTAACCCTAACCCTAACCTAACCCTAACCCTAACCCTAACCCTAACCCTAACCCTAACCCTAACCTAACCCTAACCCTAACCCTAACCCTAACCCTAACCCTAACCCTAACCCTAACCCTAACCCTAACCCTAACCCTAACCCTAACCCTAACCCTAACCCTAACCCTAACCCTAACCCTAACCCTAACCCTAACCCTAACCCTAACCCTAACCCTAACCCTAACCCTAACCCTAACCCTAACCCTAACCCTAACCCTAACCCTAACCCTAACCCTAACCCTAACCCTAACCCTAACCCTAACCCTAACCCTAACCCTAACCCTAACCCTAACCCTAACCCTAACCCTAACCCTAACCCTAACCCTAACCCTAACCCTAAACCCTAACCCTAACCCTAACCCTAACCCTAACCCTAACCCTAACCCTACCCTAACCCTAACCCTAACCCTAACCCTAACCCTAACCCTAACCCTAACCCTAACCCTAACCCTAACCCTAACCCTAACCCTAACCCTAACCCTAACCCTAACCCTAACCCTAACCCTAACCCTAACCCTAACCCTAACCCTAACCCTAACCCTAACCCTAACCCTAACCCTAACCCTAACCCTAACCCTAACCCTAACCCTAACCCTAACCCTAACCCTAACCCTAACCCTAACCCTAACCCTAACCCTAACCCTAACCCTAACCCTAACCCTAACCCTAACCCTAACCCTAACCCTAACCCTAACCCTAACCCTAACCTAACCTAACCCTAACCCTAACCCTAACCTAACCCTAACCCTAACCCTAACCCTAACCCTAACCCTAACCCTAACCCTAACCCTAACCCTAACCCTAACCCTAACCCTACCCTAACCCTAACCCTAACCCTAACCCTAACCCTAACCCTAACCCTAACCCTAACCCTAACCCTAACCCTAACCCTAACCCTAACCCTAACCCTAACCCTAACCCTAACCCTAACCCTAACCCTAACCCTAACCCTAACCCTAACCCTAACCCTAACCCTAACCCTAACCCTAACCCTAACCCTAACCCTAACCCTAACCCTAACCCTAACCCTAACCCTAACCCTAACCCTAACCCTAACCCTAACCCTAACCCTAACCCTAACCCTAACCCTAACCCTAACCCTAACCCTAACCCTAACCCTAACCCTAACCCTAACCCTAACCCTAACCCTAACCCTAACCCTAACCCTAACCCTAACCCTAACCCTAACCCTAACCCTAACCCTAACCCTAACCCTAACCCTAACCCTAACCCTAACCCTAACCCTAACCCTAACCCTACCCTAACCCTAACCCTAACCCTAACCTAACCCTAACCCTAACCCTAACCCTAACCCTAACCCTAACCCTAACCCTAACCCTAACCCTAACCCTAACCCTAACCCTAACCTAACCCTAACCCTAACCCTAACCCTAACCCTAACCCTAACCCTAACCCTAACCCTAACCCTAACCCTAACCCTAACCCTAACCCTAACCCTAACCCTAACCCTAACCCTAACCCTAACCCTAACCCTAACCCTAACCCTAACCCTAACCCTAACCCTAACCCTAACCCTAACCCTAACCCTAACCCTAACCCTAACCCTAACCCTAACCCTAACCCTAACCCTAACCCTAACCCTAACCCTAACCCTAACCCTAACCCTAACCCTAACCCTAACCCTAACCCTAACCCTAACCCTAACCCTAACCCTAACCCTAACCCTAACCCTAACCCTAACCCTAACCCTAACCCTAACCCTAACCCTAACCCTAACCCTAACCCTAACCCTAACCCTAACCCTAACCCTAACCCTAACCCTAACCCTAACCCTAACCCTAACCCTAACCCTAACCCTAACCCTAACCCTAACCCTAACCCTAACC
>NC_072379.2:1247500-1255000 GCF_028885625.2 Pongo pygmaeus
CTCCCCGCGGCGCCGCCGCAGCCGAGGGCCTCTGAAGAGCTCTCGAGCCGGGCGGGGGTCGTCCCGGCCGCCCCCCCACTGTCATTAAAGGCCCCTCTCAAACACTCGAGGAGATTTCGGAGCGCGAGCCGGCCCGACAACATGAAAAACACAGGGCGATTGAAATGCGAGCATTGGGACGCTCGGAGCCGCTGCGGCGCGGACTCGCTCTTGAGGTCAAGTGACGGACGGATTGTATGCTTCTTCATAATAATATTAATTAAACAATTTGCATGCTAATAAGGTAACAATTATCAGGGCCTCTGTTGAAAGATTCAGGTTATTACAACACGCCAATCTGAAGGCCAGGGGTCAGAGAGTGAGAGGCGAGCGAAATTTCAACTCAAATTAACATTCTGTCAGCTCCAGAAAATGGGATAAATAAAGTCGAATTAATTCATTATAATGAAGAGAGATGGGCGAGGGAGTTCGGCCGGCGCCCGCCCCTCCTCTGCCCTCCCCTCGGGCCGAATAGATTACAGCTCTGTATTCAGAAACACGCGCCGCGCGCATTCCTCCTCGCGAACCCCACAGAAGACCAGGCGCTTGTGGCTGCTGGCAAAATCGAGTTGGATGGACAGAGTTTACATTTAGTATTTATAGAGACAGAAATTAAATTATGGCGAAAAGTAGTGCTCTTGGCCTCTGACCTCGGAATTAATACTTGCAGCGTTTTCCTAGTGAGACTGGAAACAGGGAGGGGGGTCCCCAAATTCCAGGCCTCCTCTCGGTCTCCCGGATTAGCTGGGCCCGATCGTCAACCCTGCGCCGTCCCCTCTTCTCCCTCAAGGAGAGACAAGACGGTCCTTAAAGTCGGAGTCAGCGTGGATCGGCCCGTCCACGACCTTCAGTTAGGAACAGGGCCAGACTGTGGGTCCAGTCGCAGGGACAGGCAGTCGTGTGGCGGGACGGGGTGGCCTTGCGCCCGCCACCCCAAGCATTCCCCTCCTGAGCGATTCCGGGCACCCCCCGCCCCCCCCCCAGGCACGGGCACCTGACCGGGAGGGACGCAGAAACGCGCACGGTCCCGGCCTGCCCTTCCCTCTCACCCTGGCTGGGGCTTGGAGGCCTGGCCCAAGTCACTTACTTACACCCAAAGCCAATTGGTCTGTCACTGTGCCCCGGGGTGGTGGTGGCCCCGCAGACTGGCCCAGCCCAGGCCGGAGCTCTCCTCCTCTCTTCCCCGCCCTGGGCTGGCCGGGGCTCGGGGCACTCACTGCTGGAGAGGTGGCCCTAACCCAACTGGTCCAGCACTGGGGTCCCGCAGCCAAATGCGACCACCCCACTGACAAACTTTTTTACAAAGGAGAGAGATGGACCGACATCCCCTCATTTCTTTCCTTGCTGCCCACAATCCTGATTTGCTGCTTATTTAAGAATATATCCTTTAATGATTTAGCTTTGAGTCTATCAATATTTTATAGCAGAGAAGGGAGTGACACTTCTCTGAGAACATAATTTAATTATAATAAATGGGTTGGGTGCTTCAGCCCCATCCTTCAGAGGCCGAGTCAGAGCAGATGTATTTATCTTTATTCGAGCGTGTAAGGGGGTGGGGGCGGATCGGCCCCACCCCAAAGTTAGTTTTCCCCTCCTGTCCCCACCTCTGTCTCCTCCTCTGCGCCCCGGCTTTATGGGGATGGGGGTCGGGCCCCTCCGCAGCCCCCCCACCTCTGTCTTTGTAGATAGGGCGACTGCCAGTCAATCAGAGAGGGCATTAATTACGCCCCTTTATTGACAGGGTGCTACATTCGGTAGTTCTTCTCTTTCGGGATCGCCCTCCTCCTCCTCCTCCTTCCTCCTCTCCCGCCGCCTGCAGCCGGAGAGGAGGAGATGAGAAGCCTTGTAGTTTTAAATTCAATGTGACAGTTTCGGAAAAGCGGATGATGAATCTCCTATTATTGGATCAGTCTATTTGCCGCTCAATGTCTCTCTGTAATTGGAGCAACATCACTTTAAAGGTTCAGAGAGTACAGCATTTCTGGTGAAAAATCCCCACAACACGGCGCTGAATGTTTTAAAGGGAAATCTATTAGTGATTTGCGGAGGGGCGGGGAGGCGGCGGCTGGGGGGAGGCGCGGGCTCGGGGCCGGCCCCGAGTGAAGTGGGGGGCTAGCTGGGGGCCCCTGCCCCGGGCCCAGGCCCCAGCCCGCGCCTGCCCGGCCCTGGGCGGCCCCTCCCTCCCTCCCTCCCTCCGGCTCCCCCCACCCCCCAGCCCGTCTTGTTGTGACAGTTCCTGATACTGTTTATTGAGGTGCATGTCAGGTATAATTAGCAATCGATATGGAAAACGTTTCCCTGCACCCAGCACGCCTCTGACGTCAGAGCCGATTAGCGCTTCTTATTGGTCCCAAATTCCCCGGGCCGCGGCTAATTATCGGGAGCTTGATGTTGATAAGTAAAGCGCCGGAGTGCGGGCGAAGCATGTGTGGGGCTCCGGGTCCCTGTCTCCGCCGCCGCCGCCGCCCGCGCCTCCCGCCGCTGGCCCGCCCCGGCCCCGGCCCGCGCCCCCGCGCCCCGCCACCGGCCCCGCCGGCCCCCCGCGCGAGATGATGGACGGCCGCCTCCTGGAACACCCGCATGCCCAGTTCGGGGGCTCGCTGGGCGGCGTGGTGGGCTTCCCCTACCCGCTGGGTCACCACCACGTGTACGAGCTGGCCGGGCACCAGCTGCAGTCGGCCGCCGCCGCCGCCTCGGTGCCCTTCTCCATCGACGGCCTGCTCGGGGGCTCGTGCGCCGCCGCCGCCTCGGTGGTCAACCCCACGCCGCTGCTGCCAGCCGCCTGCGGGGTCGGCGGGGACGGCCAGCCCTTCAAGCTGTCAGGTAGGCGCGGCGGGCGGGCGGGCGGGGAGGAGCGCGGCTGGGGGTGGGGGCCCTGGTCCGGCCGAGGCGCTGGCGGGCCCGGGGCTGGCGAAGGAGAGCAGGCTCCTAGGCAGCCGTCTCTGCGCCCCCCGGATCCAGGCGGCCAGCGGGTAGCGGGAGGGAGGGGTGGGGGTCGGGCCTGGGCCGGTGGCTGAGCCGCGCGGCGTCTTGTGACTGCCCGCAGACTCGGGGGACCCGGACAAGGAGAGCCCGGGCTGCAAGCGGCGGCGCACCCGCACCAACTTCACCGGCTGGCAGCTGGAGGAGCTGGAGAAGGCGTTCAACGAGAGCCACTATCCCGACGTGTTCATGCGCGAGGCGCTGGCGCTGCGCCTAGACCTGGTCGAGTCCCGAGTTCAGGTAAAGACCCGGCGTCACTCCCGGATCCGCCATCCGGACCCCGGGCTCGGGGCGCGCCGGGACGCCTTTGTTCCAAGTGGCGAGATATCGTCCCCTTGCCGCGGGCCCGCTTCGTGCTCGCCTGCTGGGGAAGAGTGGAGGGGTGGGGGTTCTGGGGCTCGGCCCCTCACGGACAGCGGGGTGGGTAACTGCCCCCCAAAAGCCTGGGTGGCTTGAGAAGGGCGGGCGGCAGCACCCGAGTAGCCAGAACAGCGGCTGCGTCCGAACCGGGAAGCGGCGTGGTGGGTTGGCGGAGGCCGGGCCAAGTGAGGTCTCCAGGCAGGGGCGAGGAGGGGGGAGGAGGGGCCGGCTTGGCTCCAACCCGGAGGAGAGAGGGAAGGGGACCCCCCCTCGCCCCCGCACCGCCTCAACCTCCCGCGTGAGGCTCTGTCACCCAGCCTGGAGCGAAGGAGTCTGTTTACCTTGCGCCTGCAAAATATTCAGATGGAAACATGTATTTATTCATCGCTTTGCAGAAGGGGACAGCTGAGGCAGAAGCTTAAACAGTTAACACATTGAGAAAGTGGGAGAAAAAAAGGTGTCTGAATTTTTAATAATAACCCTGGTCTCATCTTTTTCTTATGACTGCTTTCCCGTAAATTTGCTATCATTTGGAGATGGCTGATGGTATTCTTTTAAAAATACAGTGTCAGCTTGGTGGATTAAAAATTCCAAGATGATTTGTGCATAATTAAATGTTTCCCTGGATCAAAGAAATCCTCTTTTTCTGCGGTAGGTGCGGTGTGGTGTCTAGGTCTGTGGTGCGGTGTGCGGTTGTGGGTGCTAGGCGTTGAGGCAGACGCTGGCAAAACGCCTGTTTATCACCAATAGCTTTGTCTAAAAAGGTGTGTTTGTCCTGCTCTCGGACCTCCTCTCATGACCTCTTCTGCTTGGAAATCCTTTTATCCAATTTGTTCTAAGTGTCTTAAGTGAAGTCAAGACCCCTTCATGTCTCCCCTAATACGATAATGACTAATTCTTACAGGCAAGGCAGTCCAGAATTCGCACCAAAAAAAAAAAAAAAAAGTTTAAAGAAGGAAAAGGCGGTTACAGCCTTGGGGAGGGCTCGGCTTCATGCTGGAGACCTCCCCATGGACAAGGCTCCCTGCGACCAGGCTGGGCCTGCTATTGTGCAAGTCACTGTATGGCCGCGACAAAGAATCGGTATTAACGCGCTCTCTTGGGGAGGGCGGGACTGCCCGAGGTTCCGCGGGGCTCAGACGGATTTGACTGTGTGTGTTTGGTGGCTGGCGGTTGAGTGAGGGTGTAGCGCTGCTGTCCCCGGATGTCCTGTGTGACTCCCCAGGACAAGGACTGCAGAGAGGGTGGAAGAGACGGGATAGGCCCAGCCTCTCCTTCCGGCCTGGTGGTCGCCTCTTGCCTCCCCACCTGCCTTGGCCGGTGGCCCAGGCCAAGGACGGCAGGTTTGGGAAGGCTCTGTTGGTGGTGCCCTGGCCCAGGGTTTGCAGAAAGAAGGCTGTGTTAGCTGTGTCCTGGGAGGGAGGCTCCAGAGGCCCACCCAAGTACGGCTCCCCAGGCCCTTCCGGACGAAGAAGCACCCATATTTCCCTTCAAGGGAATCCGCCCCCACCCCCGAAATGTGGGCTTTGACACAGTCTCCAAGGGGCCGAAGACAGGTGTGGAGGGCGGCTGTGGCTCAGCGGTCCAGCAGCAGGACGGTCAGCGCCAGGCCGGGCGGGCTGCTTAGAACACGAGCCGTGAACGGCCAGGAAGGGCGAACAGGGGCCTTGCTCTCTGCCTCCGGACCAGGAACCCGACGCCCTCCGTCCGGGGCCAGACAGGCCCCCCAAGTAAGGGGCGGCTCCCAGGTCCCCGAGGTGAGAAGCCAGAGCGGGAAGCTGGCCGGGAGGCCCCGTCTACGCGCCTTCCGGGTGGAAAAGGCGCTCGCTGGAACCTGCAGCTCCAGTGGCAAAGCCCAGCTCAGGGCCGGCTCGGCCGCGCGGCCTGACTCCCGCCCCCGGCCGAGCGGAGGTTGTGCAGGCCCCTCTGGGGGGGAGCGGGGAGGTCCTCGGTCCCGGCGGCCAGCCCGCCGCCTGATTGTGGCTTCCTCTCCCCTATCCGGCTGCTCTAGGTCTGGTTCCAAAACCGCCGGGCCAAGTGGAGGAAGAAGGAGAACACGAAAAAGGGCCCGGGGCGGCCGGCGCACAACTCGCACCCGACCACGTGCAGCGGCGAGCCCATGGACCCGGAGGAGATCGCGCGCAAGGAGCTGGAGAAGATGGAGAAGAAGAAGCGCAAGCACGAGAAGAAGCTGCTGAAGAGCCAGGGCCGCCACCTGCACTCGCCCGGCGGCCTGTCCCTGCACAGCGCGCCCAGCTCCGACAGCGACAGCGGCGGCGGCGGCCTCTCTCCGGAGCCGCCCGAGCCGCCGCCGCCCGCCGCCAAGGGCCCCGGAGCGCACGCCTCGGGCGCCGCGGGGACCGCGCCCGCCCCTCCCGGCGAGCCGCCTGCACCCGGCACCTGCGACCCCGCCTTCTACCCGAGCCAAAGAAGCGGCGCCGGCCCACAGCCGCGCCCAGGTCGCCCTGCGGACAAGGACGCGGCCTCGTGCGGGCCAGGGGCGGCTGTGGCGGCGGTGGAGCGCGGCGCCGCGGGGCTGCCGAAGGCCAGCCCATTCAGCGTGGAGAGCCTCCTGTCCGACTCGCCGCCGCGCCGGAAAGCCGCTTCCAACGCCGCCGCCGCCGCCGCCGCGGGGCTGGACTTCGCGCCCGGGCTGCCGTGCGCGCCGCGGACCCTGATCGGCAAGGGCCACTTCCTCCTCTACCCCATCACGCAGCCGCTCGGCTTCCTGGTGCCGCAGGCCGCGCTCAAGGGCGGCGCGGGCCTGGAGCCGGCGCCCAAGGACGCGCCGCCCGCGCCCGCCGTGCCGCCCGCGCCGCCCGCCCAGGCCAGCTTCGGGGCCTTCTCGGGGCCCGGCGGCGCTCCGGACTCGGCCTTCGCGCGTCCCAGCCCCGACGCCGTCGCCTCCCCGGGGACCCCGGCCCCGGCCCCGGCGCCTTTCCGGGACCTCGCCTCGGCGGCGGCTACCGAGAGTGGCGGCGGGGACTGCGCGGACGCGGGGACCGCCGGCCCCGCGCCCCCGCCGCCCGCGCCGTCGCCTAGGCCCGGCCCGCGGGCTCCCAGCCCCGCCGAGGAGCCGGCCACCTGCGGGGTTCCCGAGCCTGGCGCGGCGGTCGGACCCAGCCCGCCGGAGGGCGAGGAGCTGGACATGGACTGAGGCCGCGGCGGCCGGGAGAGGCGCGTAGCCGGCCCGCGGCCGCTCGCTCAGGCTCCGACTCACGCAACGAATCAGGTGATCGGCTCTAGAAACACTGCTTTCCCCGCTTTTCTTTTGTTTTCTTTCTTTTCTTATTTTTTTTTAAGAGTAAACAAAAGCGCTGTATGAATTCGGACCCAGGCAGCAACCACAGGACTGGGGGTGAGACTCTCCTCCTCCCAAGGGAGCAAAAAGGACCCATGGCCCCCAAAAAACCCCACAACGAGAATCCTCAGCCTTGTAAAATGCAAAAATGTCTAAGAATATTTATATATGTACCATTTTTGATAAATAAAGCTGGTCAAACGCAAGTTTTCAGGTCCATCTTTTTTAATTTGCCAAGCGCCCAGCCCGGCCGCCCTTCCCACCTTTCCACGCCTCTCTCCGCGGGTGGGGCCGGGAGGGGGCCCCGCACTTCCCCGAGGTCCGCGCTTAATGCGTCCTTTTGTGTGCATGTGTGTTTGTGTTTTCTGATTGAACAAATTTATGCATCTGCGGCTCCCGGTCCCCGCCCGCCCCGGCGCTCCCCCTCCTACCCCGCGCCGCACACGCACGCTCACATCCCCCGCGCGCCCCCGCGCGCACTGGCACACGCCGCGGCGCGCGGCACGGGGTGACGGAGCCGGGGGCTGCGAGGGCCGGGCCGCTGGGCTCCTGCAGAGTTTTGATATGAAAGTAATTATTTTCCGGTGGCTGCTGCGGGGACTGGCTTTCTTGCCCAAAGGGTTATTATACATTACCGATTTCTAGTGATATGGAATCACATAAACTTCCTACAATAATAGAATTAGCATGAAAGGCTGGGGTGTCAAATTGAAATTGGAGAATAATAGCGCCGGCAGCTGGGGGAGTGCGTGCGCATATTGGAGCGGAGATGGGGAATCGTGGGGCGGAATTTTCATGAGCTGCACTCTTTGTCAGCG
>NC_072379.2:1260000-1430000 GCF_028885625.2 Pongo pygmaeus
TGGCCCGGCCGGGCCCTCTCGCGCCGGCTTCTGCGGATTCCTTCTGCGGCCTGATAATACAGTCCCGGGGCCGGTCTGCAGAGCCGCCCAGCTCAGGGCTCGGCCGGGCGAGGGCTCCAACTCCCCAAGCTCAGCCCCTTCCCTGGGGAGCCCCTGTCCCCGCGGCCCCCGGCCCCGGCCCCCAGGACCCAGCCCCGCGCCTCACGGTTATTAGACAGCTCGCGGGGACTGTCTGCGAGCCGCCTCTTTCCTGCTAATTATCACTTTATGAAAAGTGTTTCATTAAGAAACTCTGCTTTTGATTAATTATCGACAGAATGCTGACCAGAAAGAAATGAAATTAATCTCTGACCCCGTCTGGGTAACACTGGAAATTCATCACATATCCTTTTAATATTGAAACACAGCGCAGAATTTTAATAGAAAATATTGTTTTTCCAAACCTCCAGTCTTTATTAATGCCTCTGGGCAGGGAATGATATTGCTGGCGATATAGCAGTCTTTGTTCATTTTAAATTTATTAAACATAATGCACTTCATTTTCAAACATTTTACTGTTTCTTTTTAATTTCACTCAGTGTAAGTACAGAATAAAACCTTTTTAAACATTTAAGATATTGAAAACCCATATAAGGATATATAACGGAAACGCTCCGGCCATCAAATAAATTTAAGTAGAAGCAATTGTAATTTTAAGCTCCCAAGTATTATCCCCTTCAGACATTAAGGCAGTATCAGTAACCATCAAATGAGAGTGTGTGGAGGAGAGAGGTTGGGCGGCCCCCGCCCCGGGAGACCTCGCCAGAAAGACCGACCAGGGAGGGTGGGGCTGGCAGCCCCTGGGACCTCTCCTGGCGGCGGGGGCGGGCACTGGCCCCCTCCCTTCCCTTGGCCCCAGCAAAGTCTGTCTGTGAAGCCAGAGTGATTGTATAAGATGCCCCCGTGTCTCCCGCTCTGTTCAACTGGTCCAGGAGGGGCTCACTCCCCCAGGGCACCCCCCAGAGGGACACAGGGGCTTTCCGGGATCGAAAGGTGTTTCTTCCCTTTCTAAGTCACGTCAGGCCACCTCCGACCCCAGCCGACACGCTACCAGGCCTGCACCATAGAGTGGGCTCTGAGAGTGTTCTCAAGCCCTGGGGGAGGGGGACTCCCCAGAGATCGTGTCCCCGACCCCTCCTTCCGGGCCCACTGCTGCCATCCCAAACCCAACCCCCCAGCGTAACTCGCACCCTCATCCCCTTTCCCGAGGAATCCAAACTCCGGTTTAATGAGTCGTGAAGTGTGAGAACTTCCGGAGCCCACAGCGCCCCTGATGCCAATTCCAGATGTGTGAGTTGGGAGGGGCGGGCCTCCCGGCCGGTGAGGACCCAGCCGCTGCCGTCAGAGCGAAGCATCCAGGACCCAGGTTCCAGCGATCTGGGGCCTGAATTGGAAACAGGCAACTTCTCCACTGAGAAATTACTCTTCTTATTTCTTGTAGTGTTCCTGGTGCCCTATTTCACGGCACCAACAAACGGAATATTACTTTTAAAACACTATGAAATACCAGGTCCTGTCCTCGGAGCTATTTCGGGGGAATTCAATTTTCGCTGAATGGTGAGAAGCTCCAGCATTTCTTTTGGGGGCTGATGGGTGGCTCAGTGGGAGGAAGAAGAAAATTTTCAGGGATTGTCTTGGCTTTCCAGAGAGGCTCGTGGGTGTCTGGGCCACACACTGGCACCCCTGCACCCACCCGCACTCACACAGACACCCGCACACTCTGTGAATGGGTCTTAGATGGGACCAGACACCATGTACAGCACTTTGCAACCGCTGGCCCTTGTGCCATTAGCACTCTATTACCCTGGGCTCAAAGTCTGGCCTAGGTGAGTGACTGTCTACAAGGTTATCTGTTATCTATCATCCGTCTACCAGCAGGACCTGCCCATCCCCCACGGCCCCCCTTGGTGTCCTAATGTATGGGAGAACAGTTACTCTGAGCCGCTAGGAAAAAAAAGTTTGCCTTCCCATCCTCCCCTCCCTCTTAGCAAATATTCCATCCTCAGACCTCATGGGAGACAACTTTGTTTCCAGTGCTGCAGTCAGGCCTGGGAAACGCAATGGGAAAAAACAGAAGACTTTTTGTTGTTGTTGTTGTTGTTGTTATTGTTGTTGTGGAAAATTGGAGGCCCTCGGTTGGAGCTGAGATCGCTGTCCCCTCTTGCTTCTAACCAGAGCAGTAGACTATGGAGAACAGGCAGCTGGGACCAAGGGAAGCACCTTCCAGCGCCTCCCCGAAATGCCAGGGCCTCCAGTCCCCAAGTCCTGGAGAGATCAGTCAGCCTTCTTGGAAGCTTAGCTGGTGGCTCCACCCTGGTCCTGCAGCCCCGGGCCTGGGCTCCCCAACTCAGGTTCTGGGAGGCCTGTGGAATCCACCTTAGTCTGGGGGGGTCTACAGGGGTACATGTGGGAGAGATGAGGCTTCTGCTTGTCCCCACAAACAAGAAAGTAGCTAGCATAGAGTAACTTGGAAATACTGTCAGACTCCCCAGTGCCCCTCCTAACACAGTCTTCCTTCTTCCAAGTCCTTCCCTGCGTCCACGCTTCCTCCATCCATGAAGGTGGAGAAACCGGGTGCTGCCAGGGAGGGCCGCTGGGCAATTTAGAGGGCCACACCCAGGAGCAAGCTTCTGTCTCACCCAGGCACGGCCAGGGAAGAGCCCCAGAGGGACCAGAAAAGAAACAGCCGAGGGGCATGATCTGTGAATTTAATTTTTCCACTTAAACTAAAGACAAAACAGGCCCAGACTGCGGCTGGCGGTGCCTGGGCAGCAGCGTTCCCAGCTGCCTTCAGTACCTTCTCAGCCTCCTGACTGCAGCTGGCTAAACCCACGGTGGAAGGTCTCCCTACAGTGTCCATAGTTCACGCCTGCTCTGATCAGGAGATCTGAGAACAGGACAAGGAGAACCCTCACCACTGACCCTACCCAGGTTCCCCAGGCCCCAGCCCTGCAAATACCCACTCTCTCCACTTTCCCGTAAACTACTGCTCACTAGAGTTTAGAGTTAGGAGTCTCTGTCTCTCAAAAAAAGGAAATATAACAAAGTGATTTAAAGATAATTAATTGCATTAAACTATTGACTAACTACCTTGCTCAATAGTAATTCATTTAGAGAATATTAAAATCGGAAGAACAATAATAAAATTGATGCCAATTCCCACGGGGAGGGAGATGGCCAGCAAATTGGATACTTTTCTTAATCTGGCGTAAATAATAACACGCCTGCTTCCTTCTCTCTCAGGCCAATTCCCCTATCATTTATTCCAGACTCTAAAGCTGGGCTTCATAATTGATATCAGTTACTCAATGAGTGCTTTTTCATTTGTTCTTGTTATCCGTGATAATTGCGAAGTTCAGCCTCTCGGAATTGGGCCGGCCTGGTGCCTCCAGCGCCGGGCAGGGCGGGCAGAGGCCAGGCTGGGAGACGGAGGCTCCGCTGCTTCGCTTTTTTCCCGTTGGAGGCAATGCGTCAGGTCCGGGCACGACGTGGAGAGGCCACCAGTCCCGCCCTGGGGCGGCGGCGGCCTACAGGGCCGGGTCTTCCTTCTGCAGATGCCAGTTCGAGCCGCGGCCCGATCCCGATCCCAGGAAGAAATGCTCCGTGGCTCGCCCAGGGTTAAGAGCCGCTGTGACAACCCGTTTTTGTTTGAGAAGCGGTGGCTGGAAGCCACGAATCCCACACGACATCTGGGGACCAAACGCCCGGAGTAGGGAGGATGATTTGGGAGAGGAAGGAAGAGGGGGGTCGGGGGGGGGACACGGCTGGGAAACGGCCCCTCCCCGACCCCAGGGCAGGGCCCCGGACCACACAGACCCCCGCAGGCCGGCTGGAGCCCTGGCAGCCGGGCCGCCCCGAGATGACGATTTCGTTATTTATTCACTTATTTATTCATTTATAAAGTGTTTACTTAGCTCGGTGCAGATGTAACATCTCATTTACAGCGTGGCCTCCGGGCATAGAAACAATTGGCAACAAAAGAGTAACTCCGGAGAATTAGAGAAAAAAACCACACAACAACAACACGAGTCGGGGGCGGGGTGAGCGCTCCGGAGAGGCGCTGGTGGGGCGGCGGGGCCCGGGGGGGGTGCTCCGAGCCGAGGAGCCCGACGGACGCACCCAGGCCAGGGCTGCGGAGACCCCCGGGCCCCGCGTGGGAGCAGCGCGCAGTCCCTCCCCAGGAGGCGGTGGAGGCCGAAGGGAGTCGCTGGGTACCCGGCCCAAGCTGTGTCTGAGCGCCAGGGATGCGCAGAAATGGGGGCCTGGCGGCGCCTCTGCAGCGGCCTTGGAGGAGCCTCTGGAGCGGGCCCCGCGGGCGCGTGGGGTGGGACCTGCTGGAGACCCGCAGGCGGCGGCGGCCAACCAGGGTCAGGCAGTTGGCACCACGGGTCGCCCCCTCGGCTGCAGTCGGGGCAGCTCCAGGGGGCCGCGTACCTCCCGCTTCACGGCTACGGGTGGGGGCGGCTCCGTCCTGGCCTCACCAGCCTCCCCGGAGCCCCTCCCGGTCCCCAGCCTGGGGGCTCAGGGGTCCCGTTGGGCGTGTGTCCCTCCCAGGCTCCGGTGTGCGGGGCGCGCAGGCCTCAGGGCCGCCTCCCTCCCGCCCCCAGCACAGCGCCCCGAGCTCTCAGCCTGTCCTTGCGGCCGCGGGATCCCAGCCCCAGCAGCGGGGAAACTGAGGCCCGCAGCACCGATGCGCGCAAGGCAGCTCAGATGGGGTCAGAGGGGCGGAAAGGGAAGGCGGGCCGCACCCCCCGGACCCTCAGGGCCTGGAGCGCGTGGAGGGCGTGGACCACCCCGGATCCCCCACCGCCGGGCGTGTCTGTCAAGGGTGTCATTGAGCGCCGCGCAGAAGGGGCTTCCGAGGACCCGCCCCTCCCCCGCAGCCGTCAGGGCGCTGACGGAGGCAGCTGCGCCTGTTTAACTGGGAGCCGGTTGCTTGGCAACCCGAGGCGGCTCATTACCGCGGCCACAGTGATTAACCAAAAAAGAAAAAAAAAAAAAAAAAAGGAAAAAAAAAAAGAGAAAAATACAACGAAGAAAAAAATAGGGGAAAAGCGGGAATATGAAAGTAAAATGGATTATTTAATTAGCTAATTGATAATCAACTTCTTTTTAATTATTCACTTAATTAAAAAAGTGTAACTACAACACTGCCCTCATCAAGCTGCGGTTGCACCAGCAGGGTTTCAAAGCCGCCTCTCCCTCCCCTTCCTCCGCCCGCCCCTGGGCCGCTTGGGGTTGGAGCAACCTTCCTCCTCCCCGGCCGTGTCCCCCACCCTTAGGAGGGACTATTGAAAACATATTCTTCCCCAACAGCCGGGACAGCTCCACCCACCGGTGTCCAGGGACCTTCCCAGAGGGGCCTGGGCACTCTGCCCTCCGCCTCTGCCTCAGTTTCCCCATTTCCAGGACCTGATTTCGGTGCTGAGGTGCGTGTGGGCGGGGCAGTTTGGGTCCCCGCCTTCGTGGAACTGGTGTTCTGTGCAGGAGGCGGGCGGGCAGTTGTCCCCCGGAAAATAGGAAAGGAGAGGATAGTGTCTAGGCCTCGGCGCCAGCTGTGAGCACAGCGGGTGGGCATTCCCCACGCAGGCAGCCTTGCCTAGCAGGGAGGTCAGCACAAGGGTGTGTTCCAAAGGCTCCACTGGTGGCCGGGTTTTGAGTAGGATGAGAAGCTGGAGGATGCTGGGGCTGGGGGGCGTGGCGATACCGCGGTGTCACTCCATCTCCCTATGGGCGGGTGCTTGTGGGGCTGAGGGGAGCTGCCTCTCCTAGCACTGCGCTCCCGCTCTGGGCCACCCGCATCCAACGCCCGCCTCCCTGCAGGTGCGAGGCCGGCCTGGGCCTCTGGCTGGGCCAGCTCTGAGGGAGCTTTCCGTGGGATGGCTGGGCCTCTGTTGCAGTTGCAACCAATGCTGCGGTTTAAATTCTCCCTGGGTCCAATCCTGCTCCCCTCCCCTAAGCCTCTCGCACACACACCTCGGCGCAGGCTATTTACCGGGAAAGCCACGCGGAGGCAGGGAAGGCAGCGCCCGGCCGCAGACCCGGATGGTAGAGATGGTGCAGTGGAGTCGGGACTGCTGGGGGCACCTGCTGATGAGGTGGGAGGGTGAAGCCACGGGGGATGCGGGTTTCTGGACTTGTTCCGGTGGGCGGGGGTGGGTGGAGATGTGGTGGGGGATTTGGGCTGGGAGGGGGTGGGGTGTCCTGGCGTTGCTCTCAGCACAGTCCCAGTGGTCCCCTTCTTCATTCTTGTCCTCCCCTCTTCCTTCATCTCCCCGCCCCCGGGTTCCTCCCAGTCCCAGATTGTACTTTCTCCTATATCTTCCTTCCCACGCTCTCCACGGCCCTGACCCTGTGCCAAGCCCCCTTAGACTCGTTTTAACCTCTGAAAAGTCAACAGCAGCTTCGTCACCGGGGAGTGCTGGAGTTTTTTCCTTAGCGGGGAATGAAAGGGGAGTCTGGTGACTCCGCGCCCTCTCCCTCCCCACCCCACCCCACCAGCCATTGGCCTGGACCTGTCCCTTCCCTCTCCGGGTATGAGGACCTGTGATCGTGGGGGTGGGAGGGCTGCTGCTGGCACTGGAAAGCACCCACCGGGACCCCTGCACCCAGGCACGGAGACACTGCAGACCCTGGCAGGGTCCAGGACAGGCCAAGGGCTGGAGGGAGGGGTCCGTGACAGGCCACCCTTCCTGGGGCAGTCCCCCTCCGCTTCCTCCCACAGCTCTATTTAGGGCAGACAGGCCAAAGACAGCCACAGAGACGTGTTGGACAGCCCAGCAGCGGCAATGAACGCTGGCAGGTTTATCTGCTGGAGCGGTGGAGCCCCGCCTCCCAGGGAGTGAGGCTGGAACCAGAACCCCGGGGGAGGGACAGAGGGAGGCAGCGCGGCAGCCTTAGGGTCTGGCCTGGCTGAGCGGGGCCTCGCCCCCTTCCTGCCTTCGTCTCTGGTAGGCCGTGGCCCCATGGGGAGTACCCAGGAGCCCTGAAGAGCAGCTCCTTGCTGATGTGACATCAACTCCGTGGCAGGGGCGAGGGGGCAGGGCTGGGCTGCTCAGGTGTTTTGGTTTGCTTTTTTTCTTTTCTGCACGTCCAGGTCATCGTCACCAAACCCTTTCCTCTATATCTGTGGTGAGTCTGAAAGTGAATTCCAGTAAATTCCAGCTATGAAAGCTGTTCCGTAAGAATATCTTAGCCAAGTCTTATTTGGTCTTCAGGGTGGTTCGTTGGGCTGGCGTGGGGGTCACTGTGCCCAGTGCCCAGCCGGGGAGGTGGCGGATTAGAGGTGAGAGGAGCTCAGGGCACAGTCTTTTTTGGAGACAGAGTCTTGGTCTTGTTGCCCAGGCTGGAGTGCAATGGTATATGGGTCTCGGAGATCTGCAACCTCCGTCTCCCAGGTTCAAGTGATTCTCCTGCCTCAGCCTCCCGAGCAGCTGGGATTACAGGTGCCCGCCACCACGCCCGGCTAATTTTTGTGTTTTTAGTAGAGATGGGGTTTCGCCATGTTGGCCAGGCTGGTCTCGAACTCCTGGACTCAAGTGATCCACCCGCCTCAGCCTCCCAAAGTGCTGAGATTACAGGCACGACCCACACTGTACCTGGCCAGGGCAGTCTTTTAGCTGACAGAATGCTCCCCTCGTCTATCCTTGGGTACCTATCTGGAAGGGCGTGGAGTGGAGCAGTGGTTGGGAAGCAGGGGCTTGCTGGGCAGGACCCTTCATTTCTGCAGGGTGCAACTGTGGGTTCCTACAGATCACCCAGGGTTCCTTGATCTCATCAGCAGCCAGGAGGCAGCAGGAGAAATTCAGGGTTGGACTTCCTGCCCCCCTGACTTCACTTCACTCTGTCCAGACTTCTTGTAGGTAGTTTTGGGCACCTGCATTATGAGTCATACTGGCTGCTAGGTGCCCCACTCTGAATGCTGAGGAGGTGCAGCTGGTCATGGGGTCACCAGGGTCTCAGCAGCGTGGCAGAGGGGGCCGCCAGCAGGAGAAGCTGCTGGGGCCTGAGTTCCTTCGGCTTAACCTTGCAGGCTCATGTGGGGTGGTGATGGGGATGGAGGGAGATGCATACGTTAGGGGCTGAAATGTGTCCCCCTAAATTCCCATGTTGGGGTCCTCACCCCCAGGACCTCGAAATGTGCCTGTATTTTGGGATGGGGCCTTTAAAGAGATGATTCAGATAAAACGAGCTCATTGGGGTGGGCTCTAATCTAATGGGGCTGGGGTCCGTATAAAGAAAGGAGACGAGGATGCAGACGGGTGAAGTAAAGAACCAGTGAGGGCTCAGGGAGAAGATGCTGTCCGCCAGGCCAGGAGAGGAGCCCCAGGAGAGGCCAGCCCTGCCCACACCTGGATCTTGGCCTTCCAGCCCCCAGGACCATGCGAAGTCAATCTCTGCTGTTTAAGCTGTCCCGTCTGTGTGTTTGTTACAGCAGCCCTGGAAAAGTAAGAAGACACGTATTGCAAAAAGGGACAGGCCTGCCACAGATGAGGTGCCCAGCTACTGGCCCTTTTTCGAGTGGGCACCTGGGTGCTGGGACCTAGGGCCCCCACTTTGGGATGGGGGTTCTGACATCCCAGGCTCTGGTGTCCTCACTGGGGAAGCTGGTCCCTTGGCTTCTCCAAGGTTTGGAGGCAACTGTTTCCCTAAAATACGAAGGTCAGGGTGACCTTTAGCCTCTCTCCCAGGTCAAGCAGCCCAGGATAGTGGGAGGGGTCCCTTGCAGCCCTGTCTGGCAGGGATGGCTGTCCGCCCCCAGCTCCCCTAGGCACGAGGAGAGGGCCCTGGCCTTCTCTCAAACCCCAGGCTCTGAGCTGGGACTGAGGGCCAGGGCTGCTTGGTGACACAGAGCCCCCCTGGCAGGCAGGGGCAAAGGTGTGGCATGGCCCTGGCCCTGAGGAGGGGGCTGGCACGTGGGGTGGCAGGATGTTCCCGCGTCTAGCTGCAGATTTATGTCAATATGGATTATGGAATTTGGTCCCAGTTTTCCCTTCCCTTTCCCCTCCCCTGCCCCGGAACATCGTGGGTATTAGAGCCCTTGGGTTGGTGGATTTCTGCAGCCTGTCAACGAGCGGTGCTTAATTCTCAGGCAAATGTCTACTTATCTCACTGTGCGGCAGGCTTAGGCCTCTGAAAGGGACTGCCTGGCTCAGGCTGGGAGGCGGTGGGAGGGAAGGGGACAGCTGCGCGGGCGGGGGTGGGGCTGTGGCCACAGAGAAGCGCGGGTGGGGCCTTGGGCACGTGACCCACACCTGTGGCCTCTGGGATCCGTGTCCACGCAGCTGTTGCAGCCAGGCTGGCCTCTCCTGCGCGGTGTGACTCCAGGCAGACCCCTTTGTCTTTCTAGGGCTCGGTTCTCCTGTCTGAGTGTGGGTGGCTGCGGGGATGAGGCTGGTGGCTCAAGCGCGAATCCGCACCTTCACCAGGAGGCTAGGCTGTCACCCAGAGCTCACCCCCCTGTCACCTGTGGGCAGAAATCTGTCCCGAGCCCACCTTTAGTTCAGAAAGATGCAGGTGACAGGCATGTGCGAAGCCAAACTCAGGCGAGAGTCTGGTCACCCAAGTGGAGCCAAGCCTCCCACCCTCTCCCCCAAGGCAGGGAAAGGAGCAGGTGAGGCAGGGACAAGAAGCAGGCGGCCGGCCTTGCAAGCCGGGAAGACCGGCTCCGACATCTTAGAGAGACCTTCCTGCAGGCATGGGCCGAGGTGGGCTTCCTCAGGGTCCCGCAGAGCTAACGGGGGCCACTGATCATTCAGAGGGGCTTTAGCTGAATGAGTCACGTAGAGGAGGACGGGGTGGCCTGGCCAGGGATGCCATCAGCTCTGATCTCGGGACTCCGTGAGCTCACTTGGCCTAGGCAGGACCCAGGCCCCATTCTGCAGAAGTAGGAGCTTCCTGGCCCCCCCACTCCTCATCTTCACAGGGGCCTGGGGGTCCCCAAGGTGGGGTGGCCCCTGGCCCTTGGCTCCCGTCTCTCCCCGCCTTCGACTCCCTCCTTCCCTGGTTTCAGACCCACAAGAAACACAAAATTAGTTCTAAAAAAATTACCCCTTCATTTCATCACTAATCTCGTAACTCCCTTAATTAAGTCAATGGTAGCCTAAATTGTTCTAAACATCTTTTGGGGGATTAAATATTTTAATCATCATTATCCAATGAATATTTGATTATATAGCCATCATATTGTGAAGAATAAAAATTATAATCCAAAAAAAGGCATTTAATAACACTTTAAACGACCAGGCGTTTGATAAAGGGCATTAGGGGATTAGGTGCTGGATTGAAAGACTGGATTGAGCTTCACAGTCAAGGACTCGAGCTATCATTTTATTTAAAAAAATAAGACCATGATTTAAGAAAAAGGAAAACAGAAACCCAGGCTGCCGCGTCTTCTCCCGTGCCAGCCCCCTCTGCCTGGGTAACAAGGTGTCGTATTTGAACAGCTGTTTTGAAATGACTCCTATAAATATCATTGGGCTTGGGGTTTCCGCAGAGTTTCGGGGGAGCCCTTGAGTTGGCTGATGAGGTGCAGAGTCTCCGGGTTAGATTGGATCGTGAGGGTGCCATGGTGAGGCCCAACACACCCATCTCTGGGACAAGGACGCTGAAGTCTGAGGAGAGCCTGGACTCTTGTGGGTCACCCCTGGTTTGCTGTGCTGATCTGGAACCTGGGCCTCCCCCTCTCCAGCTTGGACCCCTTCTGTGACCTCAGGTGACCGTCCCAGGTGACCGCCCCCAGCCCTGCCTGCCCCATGCAGTCCAGCGTCTGATGCCACTCACACCATCCCAGACATGACTGCCCCTCTCCCTGCCCAGCACCCACCATCCTGGACACCGGGGGCCCCAGAGGCACGGCCCTGCCCCGCCCGCACACCTCCTGTGTTGCATCTGTGGCAGGCGACGTTGCACCGAGAGACCCCTCTATTGACGTCTGCTGAAATCATTTGAGACAAAGTTACTGCACAGGCATTAGAGCCACTTTTCAGAGCGAAACATCTGTCATTTAGCTCCATGACGCTACGGGGACGGCACTTTAGAACAATCTTGTTGCATTTAATTTATTTTCTTCCGGATACTGCAGAGAAAAGGACAACTTCCTAGGTGCTGAGTGTGGACAAATTCCGCTCCTGTGGGGGGAGGAAACCCCCACCCAGAGGCAGGACATGGCCTCCGTCCCCAGCGGCCCTCCCCACCCACCGCCAGCAGATTGATGTATTCCCCTGCAGGCTGCCGGGGGGCCACCGTGCGAACGCGGGCGGACCACCTTCTCAATGCCCCGGGAAAAAGGCGTTGGTCTGCTGGGGCAGAGATGGGGGCCAAGTGTGCTGAAATCTCAGCGTGGTGCGGCAGGGGCGGGCGGTGAAAGCCCACGGGGAGCCTTCCTCTCCCCACTCTGTCATCCCCTCCTCCCAGCACCCAGAGCCTGGTCCTCTGGGACCCGCACATCCCTCCTGCAACCCGAGGAAACTGCAGAGTAAGCCCCCTGCCCGGTCCCACCCAGGAGCAACCGCGAGCCCCACCCTTAGGGCCGCCTGAGAGTTGAGTTCAAAAGTCCTTTCCCGGCCTCATGTCCCCTGGCCTGTTGGCACCTCTGAGAGGCTGATAGAGGGGGCCTGTTTTTACGTAAGAGGAAGCAGAAACTCAGAGAGGTGTGGACACTTGCCCGAGGACACACAGCTGGGCAGGGGCTGACAAGGGATTCGAAGGCGGGCGTGTGTAGCCCTGCAGCCGGAGGCTTCTGCAGCGTGCATCCTCCTCAGGGTGGAGGGGCTGGCCCCAAGGTGCCTGGGAGGATGTGGGAGGGCACCTGGGGGCTGGAAGGGGCTGCAGTGGGAGGCGCCTGCCTAAGTTCCTGCTTCTCCACCCTGGTCCCTCCTCGTGGGGTCTCAGGGCAGTTCCAGAAGCTCAGGTTTTGGCTTCCTTGTCTATAATATGGGGGTGCTGACACGGGCCCCAGGGGGGCCACCCCAGACTTCACTTCTGGGTCTGTGAATGCACAATCCTGGGATCTCCCTATCTTGGGGAAGCCCCTCCTCCTGTGCCCTGGGGCGGGGCTGGCCTGGCCTAGGGCACATTCTGGTGACCACAGCTCCAGTTGCCCACCGGCCTGGGGCCTGCTCTGAGGGCAGGGCTGTGTGGCAGGTGCTGGGCAGAGTTCCCGCAGCCTCTCCTCCTCCAGGCGACATCCCAGTGTCTCCTGGACACTCCTTAACCCCGTGTTGGGGAACAGTGGAAGTCGGTCCTCAGTTCAGGGGTGCAGAGTCGTGGGGACAGGAGGGGACGGGGAGGCACCAGGCAAGCTTCTCCTCATTGTCCTCGGCCAAAGCCCTGGGTTTCCTGGGAGGCCTCCTGCCCTCTGCCCTGTCCCGCGAGGCCCCCAAAGCCTGGCTAAGGGCCAGGGGGAAGAGGGTGAGTGACCGGGGCTGGGGTGCCCAGCCAGTCAGCCCTGCCCCATGGCCAGGCCCGGGTGTCTCTCTCCTGAGGTAGGGGTGCTGGGAGAGGAGCAGCCCAGCCCCTCCAGGGCACAACAGGCTCCCTTCATCTCATGCTGCATCCTCAGAGGGGGCGGGAGTCCCAGCCTCGCTGGCGGGCACTGTCGGTGCAGGGCACAGCAGCCTGTAGGAAGACTGTTTTTCTCCTGCCGCTCATGTTTGACTTGAAGGGTTGGTTCCAGCCCGGCTGAGCCGGCCCGGGGCCCAGGCACCTCCCAAGCGCTCGGTCTCCCATCAAACGGCATGAATAATTTAGTCTCTAATTAAAAGTGAGGTCAAGCGATGAAAAATGGCTGGACGCACGGTGGCACGTGATGCATTAAATTGCTGGCAGATCAGAGGCAGGCGGGCCGGGGGCTCTGGTTTACACACCAAACCTCCAGGGCTTCGGCTCCAGGGGCCAGCAGCTGGGTCCACCCTGAGGGAGAGTCTCCAGGTGAGCGAGAAGCTGCTGGACGGATCCCAGAGAGCCCCTGGCCGGCCCTGCCCCCACTTCACCTCCACTGCGCCCGAGGGGCTCCTCCTAAGCCTCCCAGCCTCCCGCCTTCCCCACGCACACCAGCTCATCCTGCCTAAGTCTGCGTGGTTCCTTCTGGAACACGAGTCCCCCAGGTGTCCGTGTAATGTGCTCCCGCGCTCCAGCGAGGTCTCTGCCGGAGGTCACCTTGCCTGCCCGCCCCAGCTAAAATGCCACCAGCCACCTTCTGCGTCCCTGGCCCGTGAACTCCCAACTCGCTTCCTCCCCGTATCTTGCCAGCACTTTTCCCTACTTGGGGTTCATTCTAGTTTATATGCGTTTATTTACTTGCTCATTATCTGGCTCCCCGACTCCAATACAAGGGGAGGGTCTTGGCTTGGTCTCCCTGTGCGTCTGGTACAAAGGATGGTGCCTGGTACACAGTTGGAGCATAATGGAGCCTCCCTGAGCACAGAGTCCCCGTGCAGGCAGGGGTGCAGAGCAGAGGCTGAGCTGTTGGGTCCTGCTGCCTGATCCCTCTGTCTCTCCTGGTCCGTGGGAAGGTGGGATCGGGCAGAGCTCATCCTGAAAGTTCCACCTGTGCCAGGGCACTGTCGCCCCATCCAGGGACTGTCACTGAGGACAGCTTGAAGGATGCAGCAGCAAGAGGCCGGTGCAGCTCCTGCCCCAGAACAGCAGCCCATGCACCCAACGGGTTAAGAATAACAGAAGGGCCAATGGGCTGGTGGCTGTGCCCCAGGGCACTGGGTGGGCCAGGGTGGACGGAGGGTGCTGCAGGGAAGGGGCCTGGATCCCCAAACCTTGCCCGCTCCCAGCCCACGTGGGGTGGCAGATCCCCAGGAGGTGCTCCTGCGTGTCCCCTCCCCCTACCTGCACCAGGCCCCACCTGGGACCCTCCCCTGCCTCCCCACCGAGGGGCGTGAGCCATTCACTGGGCCCTGGGCAGTGAGCCCTGTCTCATTCCTGTTTTCTAGAAGGGAAAGCCGGGGCTCAGAGAGGTTGGCCTGCTGGTCAGTAGCTGGGAGCTGATTAGGGTCAGGCCCAGCCCCTCCTGAGTGGCAGTGAGGATCTGGGCAGTGCAAGCCCCCCCAGCCTTCAGGGACCCCTTCTGTAAAGTGGAGAGGCTGCAGCCGCGGAACAGAGACCACCAAGCTCCCGTCTGCTCCAAGCCCATTGCTCCCCAGGCCAGAATCTCAGCCTGGCCTCAGAGGTACCTAAAACTCTCTTCTGTGGGCTTTGAGTCCAGGGTGCTGTGGTTACCCCCTGAGGCCGCCATGGGGCAGGAGACAAGGAGGAAAACCCTGTTTGGAAGGGCAGGCTGTCAGTGCCCAGGCCGGCAGCCCACCCTACTGCAGGATGGGGGCTGAGGGAGGTGCCCAGAAGTCAGCTCGGGATTTGCACCCAGAGCTCTCGTGCGGGGCGCCGCCGCCTTCCCGGCCAGCGGCTCCCAAGTTGGAACCTCTTTTGCATTTTCCAAGCGAGGAAAAGGCGGTGGGAGGAGGGCCTGGTTGGCCCCTGGGTAGCAGATTAAAGATGGATATTTTGTTTGTTACAATCAAGACCTCTGGTTTCAGTTTTATAAATTTTTAAAATATTAATTATATTTTGGAAAGTGTGCGGAGGTGACGGCGCACGCCGCGGTTCTGCTTAGACGGCCCCTGTTTCGTGTTTGGTCCAGATTAGCTGCCGAGGAGGAGGTTGAGGCATTTTAATCCACCTTGTTAACTTATTAAATTTTCTTTATTTACATACGGATCCCACTTTCATTAGCATTGTAACAGGTGTTCATTAACAATTTATCATTTGGGAGGCAGAGTGAGACAACAGCGGAAAGAGAGACGTTGCTACAAAGTTTACTCTTAATTACAAGGAACAGCGCAGAGGGCAAAACACGACTGCTGCCCCCCGCCCCCACCCCACAAGCCCCGGACTCCGTTCAGGCCCCAGGGACTCCCAGAAACCCACCCTGTCTGCCTGCTGTGCCTAATCTGGGGTTCTCAGGGAAGAACCCTGCAGAGGGAGCCCGGGCCTGGGAGTCGGGAGATGGGGTCTGTGCACTGGGGCAAGGCCTGGGCTTCTAGGATGTGGCTCTCTGATCCCGAGGCCGGGAAGGACCACCAGTCTCTGAACCCGCAGCCCTGAGCTGGAATCCACCTGCAGATTACTTAACCGGTTGAAGTTTCCTTATTCATTTATTTATTAGAGACAGGATCTTGCTCTGTGGCCCAGGCTGGCGTGCAGTGGCACGACCATAGCTTACCGCAGCCTCTACCTCCTGGGCTCAGGTGATCCTCCCACCTCAGCCTCCCAAAGTGCTGAGATGACAGCCCAGCCCCTCTTGAAGCTTCCTAGGCCTCTTCTCTAAAACCTGCATACGGTTGAGCAGGAAGGCTCACACCTGTAATCCCAGCATTTTGGGAGGCCCACGTGGGAGGATCCCTTGAGCCCACAGTTTGAGACCAGCCTGGGCAACATAGCAAGACCCTGTCTCTACAAAAATTAAAAAAAACTAGACAGGTACGGTGGCTCATGCCTGTAATCCCAGCACTTTGGGAGGCGAAGGTGGGAGGATCCCTTGAGGCTGAGAGTTCAAGACCAGTCTGGACAACTTTGTAAGACCCCCATCTCTACACAAAAAAAAAATTTTTTTTTTTTTTTTTGAGGTGGAGTCTCACTCTGTCACCCAGGCTGGAGTGCAGTGGCACGACCTTGGCTCACTGCAACCTCTGCCTCCTGGGCTCAAGCGATTTTCCTGCCTCAGCCTCCCAAGTAGTTGGGACTATGGGCATGCACCACTACACCCGGCATTTTTTTTTCTTGAGACAGAGTCTTGGTCTGTCTCCCAGGCTGGAGTGCAATGGTGCGATCTTGGCTCACTGCAGCCTCTGCCTCCCGAGTTCAAGCTATTCTCCTGCCTCAGCCTCCCGTGTAGCTGGGATTACAGGTGCCCACCACCACACCTGGCTAATTTTTGTATTGTTAGTAGAGACGGGGTTTCGCCATGTTGGGCAGGCTGGTCTCAAACTCCTGACCTCAGATGATCCACCCTCCTCGGCCTCCCGAAGTGCTGGGATTACAGGCGTGTGGCCAGCCTAAAATTTTTTTTTTAATTAAAAAAAAGTTAAACTGAGCATAATGGCACACACTGTAGTCCCAGGCACTTGGGACGCTGAAGTAGGAGGATCACTTGAGCCCAGGGGTGGAGGCTGTAGTGAGCTGTGATTGCACCACTGCACTCCAGCCTGGGCAACAGAGCGAAACCCTGTCTCAAAAAATAATAATAAAATAAATAAATTAAAAACTCTGGATGTTAACAGTGGAGGGGCTGTTTGCAGTGTTGTCTGCATGGGTATAGAAGGTGCAGGGCTGAAGGTCGACATTCACCCAAAACTGGTTTGTCAAGTGCCCGCTTGACAGGGGCTGTTAGGGAGGGGCGGGAGAGGGGCTGACCCAGCTGCAATCCAGGAGCCCACGGGAGCCCACGGGAGCCCACGGGGAGCCCACGGGGAGCTCACGGGGAGCCCACGGGAGCCCACGGGGAGCCGGGCTACAGGAGGAGCTTGGAGGTTCCCTCAACAGGGCCACTGGGAGGAGGTGGTGACCTTTGAGGGGGCCTAGAGGGTCCTCCTGCCATCTGACTCTCCCGAGGGAGACCCCGAGTGTGAGCAGAGGGAGGGTGGCCAGGCCTCAGCACAGGACAGGCCCCCAGGGGCTTCTGGCTCGTGGCTGTCCCCAGTCTGGGTCAGGAGCTCCCTGCAGCACAGGTCCTGCGTGTGCAGCTGGCAGAGTCCGATGGTCACAGCCTCTTTGTCCCCTGAGAGCAGGGCCTGTGGCCTCCTCCCTCATAGTGGTCCTGGGTGCAACGTGTGCGCCGCCATCCTGCCTGCTGCCCTGGGCCCCAGGCGCCAACGTGCTTAGGGAGTCTGTGGGGGTGGGGGTGAGTGGAGGGCTGGAGGGGGAGATGGCGTGGGCAGTGAGTGTCAGCCCCGGGGGTAAGGATGGGTGTGCGGTGCGGAGTAAGGTCCCGGTCAGCAGGGCCGGGCTGTGGGTGCCAGCACAGGAGAAGGGGGGCACCCACTGGGGGCTTCTCACCGTCCTCGCGATGGGCCTCTCTCTCCCTCTGCCCCCAGTCCCCGAAGGAGCCCACACCCCTGCAGTCCAGGGCTTGAGGCGCCTACTGCCCCGTCCCCTCCACTTGTCCCTGGAGAAAGAGCCCAGGTGCCCATCAGGCATGCCAGGCTCACCCACCCGGCCCAGGAAACCAAAGCCAGAGAGAGGTGAGGCGGCCACGGTTACCAGGGAGTCAGCGGCCAAGCTAGGGCTGGCACAGAGGAGCTGGTGCATCCAGCCCTGCCCTGATCACCTCTTCTGAGGCTGGATGGGGCAGGGGAGACGAGAGGTCTGCAGTGGGGCAGGCGGCGAGGACACGGCTGCGCCCCGGAGCATGACGAGACCCGTGACCCCTGGTCAGGTGCACTGTCCCCTGCAGGCCCAGACAGGCCTCGGCGCCCCACCTCTCCTCTCCCCGCAGCTGTGGGCTCTCCCACTTCTCGCCTTCTGTCCTCGCTGGGAGCAGCGGATTCTGCGGGTGCCCGGCCTGGCCTCTCCAGCTGCCTCAGATAATCGCCCTCGTAATCACCTTCCCTCACACTGCTCCTTTAAAACATATTTCCAGGGTGTTTTTCACGGATAGGGCTTTTAATATTCATCTCAGTGCTGACAATTTTTCCTGCCTTGTTACGGAGAGCTGGTGTCGGTTTTTCATTGTATCTTTGGACAGTCGGTTTATTCGGAGCCACTTAAAGGCTCAAAAGTGATTCTCTTTTATAATTTGAGAAGTTTCATGGACCGAACATCAAAGTGATTGGCTGGGAATGTTTTCCACTGCTCTCCGTCTCCATCTCCTCCCTCCCTGGCGTTCTCCACCTCCGTTTTGCTAAATTATTAGCAACACACTCTTCAGCCCCTCACCCCAGCCTTGCTGAACCTCCAGGCCTTGGGGAAGGTCAGGCCCTGCGGTGGTTTTGGCCTCTGAGGGAGGGGCTGGTGCCTTTTAGTCTGGAGTTCCTGATGGACTGGGAGGATGGCAGGGGACGGACTGGGAGGATGGCAGGGGACGGGCTGGGAGGATGGCAGGGGACGGGCTGGGAGGATGGCAGGGGACGGGCTGGGAGGATGGCAGGGGACGGGCTGGGAGGATGGCAGGGGACGGGCTGGGAGGATGGCAGGGGACGGGCTGGGAGGATGGCAGGGGACGGGCTGGGAGGATGGCAGGGGACGGGCTGGGAGGATGTCTGGGGACGGGCTGGGAGGATGGCAGGGGACGGGCTGGGAGGATGGCAGGGGACGGGCTGGGAGGATGGCAGGGGACGGGCTGGGAGGATGGCAGGGGCAGGGGAGGCTTGCAGGGCATCAGAGGGGCTCTCGGCATGCAGCCTCGGACCTGCCGTGGGTCCCGCCCTGTCTCCAGCCTGCAGGACCATTTTCTCATCTGTAAAGTGGGTGTCTTGGCTCAGAGCAGGGCCATAAACTCACACGGTCCCAGTCATCAGGCAAGTCTCCTCGATGGGCGGTGCCAGCTGGGTTTGTCAGCAGAAGAGAGCTCCATCCATCATCCATCCATCTATCCATCCATCCATCCATCCATCCATCCATCCATCCAGCAGTGCTGTGGGCCCGGCCGTGTTCTAGGGGATAGGGACGCGGCAGGGAACAAACAGGCAAAGCTCCAGCCAGGCTCAGTGGCTCACGCCTGTAATCCCAGCACTTTGGGAGGCCGAGGCAGGTGGATCACAAGGTCAGGAGATCGAGACCATCCTGGTTAACATGGTGAAATCCCGTCTCTACTAAAAATACAAAAAAAATTAGCCAGGCATGGTGGCGGGCGCCTGTAGGCCCAGCTACTTGGGAGGCAGGAGACTGGTGTGAACCCAGGAGGTGGAGCTTGCAGTGAGCCGAGATCACGCCACTGCACTCCAGCCTGGGCAACAGAGCAAGACTCTGTCTCAAAAAAAAAGAAAGAAAGAAAGAAACAGGCAAAGCTCTCTGTCCGGACAGGCCACTGCACATGGAAGACACTTCTCCTGGTGACAGGTTCTTAATGACGGGGCCTGGGGACCTGGAAAGCTGGAAAGTGGTTCTAACGGGCACGGCCACCCTCGGAGGCCCCTTGTTTCCTGTGGGGAGGCCTGTCCTGCCTACCACGAGCTGGGCCAAAGGCCCTGAGAGTTAGTGGAGGAACTGAGCTGGTCCCTCTGGACTCCCAGGGCTGGCACGAGCATGGGCCAGCCCAACCCTGCTCACTTCTTCTTGTGCTGGGCAGGACAGGGCGCAGGGGAGGCAGCAGCAGGGGCCGCGTCGGGCAGTCAGAGGCCCCAGCCTGGAGTTGCTGGAGCTTTGGTTCTGTGTGGGATTTGCAAGAGAAGCTGGAAGTCTACATCAACTTTTGAAATCTCCTGATTTGAAAATGCTGGCAGCTATTTCAAAGGTGTTGAAAACACCACGTGGCTGTTGGCACAACATTGTGAGGTCCGAATGCCAGGGAGCTGTGCATGTACAAATGGTTAAGATGGCGAGATTTATGTTATATATATTTCACCACAATAAAAAAATACTACGCAACAAATACCTGCTGGCCAGGGTCACCTGGAGGCTCAGTGTTCAACCTTGGGTCTGTTCTGTGGGTTTTTTTTTTTTCCCACTTTACCATTAGTATGCCATCTTCTGGACATTTTTTAAAAATTTTTTCTTTTTTTTTTTTTTGAGACAGGGTCTCGCTCTGTCACCCAGGCTGGAGTACAGTGGCACAATCATAGCTCACTGCAGCCCCGGCCTCCTGGGCTCAAATGATCCTCCCTCCTCAGCCTCCCAAGTAGCTGAGACCACAGGCGCACACCACCACACCCGGCTAATTTTTGTATTTGTCGTACAGACAGGGTCTGTCACTATGTTGTCCAGGCTGGTTTCGAACTCCTGGGCCCAAGCGATCCTCCCGCCTCGGCCTCCCAAAGAGTTGGGATTACAGGCGTGGGCCACAGTGTCTGTCCTGGACATCATTAACCGCAGGTGTGTTTGATAAAAATGTACCCACTGCCATTGGTCATTGAGGCTGGCCAGCCCGCTAAACCCTCAGGTGCTGATTTCCACTGAGAGAAGTGCCCAGAGCTCTGGGCCAGCGTGGGGAGGGGCCGTGACCTGTGGGCAGCGATCCTGGTCTCAGTCCCAGCCGTGGGGAGGGGCCGTGACCTGTGGGCCGCGATCCTGGTCTCAGTCCCAGCTCCTCCCTGCACTCCCCAGAGCTTGCCAGGACTGCAGCCCGCCCTCGTGCCCCCGGAGTTTATTTGCACCACACTGCTCCATAGATGCCACCAGCACTGGCGTAATTTTATAATGTTTGCACTTTCAACTATAGCAAGATAAATGGGTGCGATTACCCCACTCCCAGCCTGGGAACATGTGGCCTGGCATATGTGGGGCCAACATCAGCAGAAATCCACGTGCACCTCCGCAGGCAGCACGCCCCCCGCACACCCGCCGCCCGCCCGGCTTTCACTCTGGAATGGCACTGCCCATGCCTGTACAGACAGCTGGCAAAGCGTCAGATGGCATTACAATATTTTTACTTATAATTGAGAAAGCAATAAAAATACGCATTTAAGTAGCATATTGCTGTTCTAAAGGGGCTGGGGAATCCTGGGGAGGAAACCAGGTTTTGCTGTAAATTCAGAGTACAGGTTGAGCGTGGGAGGGGCTATCCCAGGCAGCGTGGGCCGCTGCGGCTGTGCCTGAGCCACACCTGGCGGGCAGGGTGGGGTTCTGTTTGTAGGTGGCTTTGGGGAGATAGTTTCCTCACATGTGAAGGGGGTCTGCCTGCTCCAGTTCTTCAGGAGTTACTCCTGGGAGGTGGCCCTTTAGAGGCCAGAGATCCCTTAGAGGAGCTGGGGAGGGCTGAGAACGCTTGCCCTTGGAAAATGCCAAACATGGCATTTGGTGGCAACCAAACTGAGGGAGTTCTTGGGCCCTCGATCGGACCCCATCATGAACATGGGCGCTTTTGCAGGTGCCAAAGCTCTGCTCGTCCCTAAGCCCCTTACCTGGCCAGGTACCCCGTTCTGTGGATGAACGGATGGAGCTTCCTGAGACAGCAACGCACCTAAAGTCCCACAAACAGCTGGGACCGGCTGGGATTCCAGTCCCCAGCCCCCAGACTCCAGAATCCCAGACCTGCACTTCTCCCGACAGGAAGGTGTCCCTGCTGAGGCTCACCCACCCATAACCTCCCTGGCCACCCACCCTGTGTGCACCCTGGAGGGCCCCGGAGGAGCCCGCCATCCTAGTGTCCTTCCAGGGGTGACTTTGAGGAGCGCCTGAGGGTTTGGATTTGGACGAGCCTCTTAGCTGTCTGCAGGTCCTGCTCTTCCATGGGAGGTGTCAGGAGAGTGAAGCCGGGCCCCCATGACCCAGCCCACACAACCAGCTCACCCTGCCTGCCTGCAGCCCTGCCCCCCTGCCCCCTGGGACTCTCCCGGCAGCTCCGAGAGGCAGGCAGAGAGAGATTGGGCTGCCATTTGCAGATGGAGAAACTGAGGCTGGGAGGGGTTAGGAAGTAACTCAGTCCATTTGCACAGTCGAGGCTGGGCCGGGTACGAGGGTGACTCATGTAAGATCTGGAGAGGGAACTCCTCTGGGCAGGGACCACAGGATCCACCCCACCTGTCCCCAGGCCTCAGAGCTGGTCATGCAGCAGCCCAGCCAGACTGGGTCCAGGAGTGGGCAGAGTAGACACAGCCCCCGAGCTCCTGGGCACACAAATAAACATACTTGGTGCATACGAGCAGCTTCAGGCGCCTGGTGATGGGCGCTGTGTTAACAGTGGAGGGGGTGAGTGACAGGGAGCTGCTTTGGCCAGGGTTTGTCAGATAACGGCCCCACGGAGGAGGTGGCACCCACATAAGGAGGAGGCACCACGAGGGGTCTGGGGAGAAGCTCTCCCCTCAGAGAACGGCAGGTGCAGAGGGCCCAGACTCTGCCCAGTCTGGAAAAGCCCCAGTACAGAGGTGCCCACGGCTGGGAGCAGAGGGATGGGGGAGGGGATGTGGTCAGGGAGGGTGGCAGGGACAGGCTGTGCAGGGTTGGGGGGAGATTGTGTAGAATTGGGGAACAGATTGTGTAGGATTGAGGGGACAGACTGTGTTGGGTTAGGGGGAGATTGTGTAGGGTTGGGGGACAGACTGTGTTGGATTTGGGGGAGATAATGTATAGGGTTAGAGGGAGATTGTGTAGGGTTGAAGGGACAAATTGTTTATGGTTGGGGACAGATTGTGTACTGTTGGGGGCAGATTGTGTAGGGTTGTTAGGAGGGATTGTGTAGGGTTGGAGGGACAGATTGTTTATGGTTTGGGGGACAGATTGTGTATGGTTGGGGGAGAGAATGTATAGGGTTAGAGGGAGATTGTGTAAGATTAGGGAGAGATTGTTTATGGTTGGGGACAGATTGTGTAGTGTTGTTGGGAGGGATTGTGTAGGGTTGGGGGGACAGATTGTGTAGGGTTTGCGGGAGAGATTGTGTAGGATTAGGGGAAGATTGTGTAGGGTTGCGGGAGAGACTGTTTATGGTGGAAACAGATTGTGTAGTGTTGGGAGGAATTGTGTAGTGTTGGGAGGGATTGTGTAGTGTTGGGAGAGAGATTGTGTAGTGTTGGGGGAGAGATTGTTTATGGTCGGGGACAGATTGTATAGTGTTGGGGGAGATTGTGTAGGGTTGGGGGAGATTGTGTAGTGTTGGGGGAGATTGTGTAGGGTTGGGGGAGATTGTGTAGGGTTGGGAGAGACTGTGTAGTGTTGGGAGAGACTGTGTAGGGTTGGGAGAGACTGTGTAGGGTTGGGGGAGATTGTGTAGGGTTGGGGGAGATTGTGTAGGGTTGGGAGAGATTGTGTAGGGTTGGGGGAGATTGTGTAGGGTTGGGGGAGATTGTGTAGGGTTGGGAGAGATTGTGTAGGGTTGGGAGAGATTGTGTAGGGTTGGGGGAGATTGTGTAGGGTTGGGGGAGATTGTGTAGGGCTGGGGGAGATTGTGTAGTGTTGGGGGAGACTGTGTAGGGTTGGGGGAGACTGTGTAGTGTTGGGGGAGACTGTGTAGTGTTGGGAGAGACTGTGTAGGGTTGGGGGAGATTGTGTAGGGTTGGGGGAGATTGTGTAGGGTTGGGGGAGATTGTGTAGGGTTGGGAGAGATTGTGTAGGGTTTGGGGAGATTGTGTAGGGTTGGGGGAGATTGTGTAGGGTTGGGAGAGATTGTGTAGGGTTGGGAGAGATTGTGTAGGGTTGGGGGAGATTGTGTAGGGTTGGGGGAGATTGTGTAGGGCTGGGGGAGATTGTGTAGTGTTGGGGGAGACTGTGTAGGGTTGGGGGAGACTGTGTAGTGTTGGGAGAGACTGTGTAGTGTTGGGAGAGACTGTGTAGGGTTGGGGGAGATTGTGTAGGGTTGGGAGAGATTGTGTAGTGTTGGGAGAGATTGTGTAGGGTTGGGAGAGATTGTGTAGGGTTGGGGGAGATTGTGTAGGGTTGGGGGAGATTGTGTAGTGTTGGGGGAGATTGTGTAGGGTTGGGGGAGATTGTGTAGGGTTGGGGGGACAGATTGTATATAGTTGGGAGACAGATTGTTTATGGTTGGGGACAGATTGTGTAGTGTTGTTGGCAGGGATTGTGTAGGCTTGGGGCCATAGATGGTATAGAGTTGGGGAACAGATTGTTTAGCATTATAGGAAGAGATGTGTAGGGTTGGGAGAGAGTTGTGTAGGGTTGGTGGGATGGATTTTGTAGGGTTGTGGGGGACAGATTTTGTAGATTTGGAGGGATACATGGTGCAGGGTTGAGGAGGACAGATTCTGTAGATTTGGAGGGATGGATGGTGCAGGGTTAAGGGGGACAGATTGTGTAGATTTGGAGGGATGGATGGTGCAGGGTTAAGGGGGACAGATTGTGTAGATTTGGAGGGATGGATGGTGCAGGGTTGAGGGGGACAGATTGTGTAGATTTGGAAGGATAGATGGTGCAGGGTTGAGGGGGACAGATTCTGTATTTGGAGGGATGGATGGTGCAGGGTTGAGGGGACAGATTGTGTAGATCTAGAAGGATAGATGGTGAAGGCTTGAGGGGGACAGATTGTGTAGGGCTGGGGGACAGATTGTGTAGCACTGGGTTACAAATTGTGAAGCGTTGTGGGGGACAGATCGTGTAGCACTGGGGGATAGATGGGGTTGGGTATGGGGGAAAGGTTGTGTAGTGTTATGGGAGATAGACTCTATAGGGTTGGGGACAGACCGTATAGGGTTGGGGACATACTGTGTAGGGTTGGGGACAGACAGTGTAGGGTTGGGGGCAGATTGAGTAGGGGTGAGGACAGATTGTGTAGGATTGGCAGGAGAGATTGTGTAGGGTTGGGGAACAGATTGAATAGGGTTGGGGACACATTGTGTAGGGTTGGGGGTGACAGATTGTGTAGAATTGCTGGGGGAGAGATTGTGTTGTGGGAGACAGACCGTATAGGGTTGAGGATAGATTGTGTAGGGTTTGGGGGAGAGATTGTGTAGTGTTGTGGGAGACAGACTATATAGGATTGGAGATAGACTTTATAGGGTTGGGCACAGATTGTGTAGGGTTGGGACAGATTGTATAAAGTTAGGGAAAGATTGTATAAGGTTGGGGACAGATTGTATAGGGTTGGGACCGATTTTATAGGGTGGGGGACAGATTGTATAGGGATGGGGACAGACTGTGTAGGGTTGGGATAGATTGTATAGGGTGGGGGACAGATTGTATAGGGTGGGAGACAGATTGTATAGGGTTGGGACAGATTGTATGGGGTTGGAACAGATTGTATAGGGTTGGGGAAAGATTGTATAAGGTTGGGGACAGATTGTATAGGGTTGGGACAGATTGTATAGGGTTGGGGAAAGATTGTATAAGGTTGGGGACAGATTGTATAGGGTTGGGACAGATTGTATAGGGTTGGGGAAAGATTGTATAAGGTTGGGGACAGATTGTATAGGGTTGGGACAGATTGTATAGGGTTGGGACAGATTGTATAGGGAGGGGGTCAGATTGTATAGGGTGGGGGACAGACTGTATAGGGTGGGGGACAGATTCTACAGGGTGGGGGTCAGATTGTATACGGAGGGGGACAGACTGTATAGGGTTGGGACAGATTCTATAGGGTGGGGGACAGATTGTATAGGGTTGGGACATATTGTATAGGGTTGGGGACAGACTGTATAAGGTTGGGGACAGATTGTGTAGGGTTGGGGGAGAGATTGTGCCGTGTTGTAGGAGACAGACTATATTAGGTTGAGGACAGACTGCATAGGGTTGGGGATGGAGGGTGCCGCTGCCGCAGCCATTCGGGACCTGGAAGCCTCACACCTCCTCTTGGCCCATTTTCCAGGTCCTGCCTCTTCCTGGAAGCCATTCTGTCCCCTCTCCTGCCCCTTCTCTTCCACTGCTTAACTCTTCCTGCAGAAGGGGGTCAGAGGCCACACGCCTCCTCCCTGGAGGTGACCTTCAAGCCCCTGTCCCGCTCTGTGATGTGGGGCCTTCATGTGGCTCCAGGTGGCAGGGTCCAGGCCTTCATCCCTGGGTCCCAGCACCCCACACAGGGCCAGCACAGACCTGCGTGCGGAGGAGTGAATGGGGTAGGGCCCCATAAGGCACCGGGGTCCTGGGTGGAGGTGCAGGTGGTCAGCGGGGGCTGGCATAGACCTCACTGCTGTGCTCTGAGGTCAGTGCATACCCTGAGGTCAGCAGGGCCCCACCCATCACTTACAAGGGCCCCTGCTCAAGAAGCCTCCTGCAGATGCCGGGGACGAGTGGAGGGCGGGGGCGCCAGTGTCCATCCGAGAAGTCTGCTCAGCACGGCCGCAGCCAGTGGGCATCCCCATGGGGTGTCCAGAAGCTGCTGCATGGACCATGCATCGATCATGGACAGCCTGGGGAGTACCAGTCAAGGGGGCCTCTCCCACCCTGGGGGTCTGGGGGAGGAAGAGGAACCACCGAGGTTGGAGGCAGAGGCATCCCTTCGCCCTGGGCTGGGGGAGCTTTGGTGGGGGTGCAGGGTCCCTGTGAGGCGGCCCGGGCTTTTCCAGGCCTGCCAGGAGACCGAGCTGGGGGATGACAGGGACCTTTTCTGTCTGAGGTGGCTCCTGACTTCCTGGAGTGGGCCTGAGACGTCCCCCGGGAGCACCAGAGTGCACTGCACGAAAGGGGGCTCTAGGAAAGGGCGGGCGTCCCACCTGCCGCAGACGCACCCTCTTCATGACAGCTCGGCAGCCCAGGCCTCTCTCCCCGGCTCGCCCTGCGTCTCAGGACAGAGTCCTCCTCAGGCCACCTTTGCTACTTTCCTTTAAAAAAAAAAATTTTTTTTTTGAGATGGGGTTTTGCTATGTTGCCCAGGCTGGTCTCAAACTCCTGGCTCAAGTGATCCTCTCACCTTGGCCTCCCGAGTAGCTGGGACCACAGGCACACACCATCACGCCCAGCTAATTTTTTTTAATTGTTGGTAGAGACAGAGTCTCACTATGTTGCCCAGGCTGGTCTCAAACTCCTGGCTTAAGCGGTCCTCCCGCCACAGCTTCCCAAGTAGCTGGGGTCCCAGGTGTGAGCCACTGCGCCTGGCTTACTTGCTGCCTTCCTGGGCTCTTTTCTACACAGTGAAGAGAGGGTGGGTGTTGGGGGGCCCGGGGAGCCCTGTAGCAGCCGGGTCTGGGAGTGACGGTGAGGGGCTGCAGCTGAGGAGAGAGCTGTGCCAAGGTGGGCGCTGGGCTCTCGTCCTCCTGGGTGAGGGGCTGGGCAGACAGGCCCCTCTCCTCCCTTCTCCTGGACAGAGGATCACTGCCCTCTGGCCACCTACGTAAAGGCACTGACAGGGCTAGGTGCCAGGTGTCCGTGCTGACGCTGGAGCACCTGGCTGTGTCCTGGGAGCCTGGGTGAAGGCCCGCGACCCTAGCAGGAAGTCTCAGAGAAGACAGCTCACCGCAGGCCCTCAGAACACCCTCCTGGTCTACACAGGGGACACTGAGGCTGGGAGTGGGAATGTGGCTGGTCCCTGCTGCTCCCTCGCTCGCCCCTGTCTCCGAAGCCCCAGGACACACAGAGGCCCTCTTCGGGCTGGACCCTCCCCGGCCACCCCGGCCACCCCGGCGCTCCCGGCTGCCAGCCGGGGACGCGGGCATATGGTGGGGCAGGCCTGCCTTGATTGTGTCGATGGGAGATGATTTTCAAGGTGAAATTTCTAGTTCACTTGAGTCACTTTCGTTCAAGGCGACGCACAAAATGTCATCCCGGCCCGTTCCGCGTGCAACGTGCTGTTCTCCCATTGCATTTAAATTTTCCCCACTTCCCTCCCTGACACCTGTTTAAATCAATATCTTCTTCTCCAGGTCGCGGGGAGAATGTGCCCAGCTCTCCACACAACGCTTCTCAAATCCACTAAAATCAACACAATAATTGAAATATTTTCAAGCTGATTACACCGCAGCCCGAGGCTAGCCTGGTTGCTAAGGGTGAGCTCCGCGGTTGCTAGGGGGAGTAAATCATCTTGCATTATTTGATTTTTGTTATAGATATGAAACCGCTACTCCCGCGATTAAATGTCTCTCAGCCTAACACCTATGGGACCTGGGGAGAGGGAAGAGAAAGGCTCCAACCTTGACCCCGTCAAATAAATATCTCTAACTTTTTCTGTCCTCCGGCTTCCCAGCCAAACCTGTCTGTGGGTTTTTTTTTTTTCTTCCCTTAACCTGCCTTTAAATAACAAAGCTATGGGGACGGGAGATGAAGAGAGGAAAGACTGTCTGTTCTATTAGAGGGTGCTCAGCGCGTGCACGCCCCGACACCTAGCCCAAACCCCGCGCGATGGCGAAGCTTTGCGGCGCTAATAGCCTTCCCGGCGACGGCCACCCCGGAGCCGGTCCCCTCCTGCCACAAGTTCAGCTCAGACCAGGACGACTCCTTCCGTCCGGGCTCCTGCCCAACCGAGGGAGGACTGCCGGGGACTTGGCTCCCCGGTGACCCCTGCCCGCTCCTGACCTCTTGCTGTCTTGGTGAATTTTCTCCAGATCATGGCGTCCTGGGCTCACCACGTGACAGGATGGTGGGACCAGAAGGGACAGCAGGGTGGAGCCCCAGAGAAGGTCAGGCCTGCTCCAGTCCAGCCCCTGGGCCGGCTCACAGCCCTTTTTGCTGAGGGCAGGGGTCTGCGTGGCAGGCACTGGAAGTGTCCTCACGCCCCCAGTCTCCAGCTCTCTCAGAGGCAGGGTCCACCCTGAACACCCCTCACGTGGCCAGGCGCCCGCTTCCCCGGCCCCTGCCAGCCCCCACGCTCCCCAGGCCAGCCCCCCCGGAGGAGCATGGGTGTTCCCGGCCTGCTCAGGCTGCGCCCGCTAAGCTGTGGGCACTGTGGCGCAGAGCCGGCTGTTTGCGGCAGGTGGGCGGGTGAGGCTACCCTGCTGGGACCCAGCCAGCTGTTCCCATGAATGAATCTGAGTAAATTAACAAACAGCACACAAACCTGCCACCTGAATCATTCCTGATGGCTCTAAGTGCCAGGCAGGCTGGGCGGCCCCCCGTCTGGGGCAACCTGGGCACTGTCCCAGGGGCTGCACGTGCCGGCCCCTTCCCCAGGGGGCTCCCCTGGCCCTGCCCCAGAGGCCCCTCATCCCTCAGCCTGTCCTCAGGGGCCAGAGTTGACCTTCCTCTCACCGGGCGGCGTCCCTGGGTTAAGACCTTTCTCCCCCTCCCCCCACCCGCCAGGGCAGTGCCAAACTGGGGGACTCAGCCCCAAGCCCCACTACTGCCTCCATGGTGTCCCCATCCCAGGCCACCCGGGGCCCTGCCTCACTGCCCCCTGAACAGCCTCATCCTGCGGGGCTAGTTCTGCTCCCTTCTTTTGCTGAAGTCCCTGCCGCCCACTCCAGTGGCATCCGGGCTGCGTGGCCTCCTCTGACGGGTGCCGCCTGGGTCACAGTGCCTGCTCCGGTGCTCAGCACACTACGGTTTGCCCTCAGCACCCCTGGGAAGGCCGTCAGTGCAGGCCCTGTCACCTTTTCCCAGGTGAGGTGGAGGCTGGGTGACAGGTGACTACCCCGGTCCAGAGCTTGAGACCGGAGAGAAGCCCGTCCCCTCCTTGCAGGGGCGTCCAGGGCCGCAGCAGAAAGCACCAGGCTACAGTGTGCTGGCTCCTGGCTTCCAGCCTCACCCGGTAGCCAGGTACCCCTTCCCCAGGTGCTGCCAGCCCCGGCCCTCCCACAGCATCCTGCAGCCCCGGCTCCTGCCAGTCTTCCCCAATGGATGCATTCTTAAAGCCGTCCTGACCAGGAACCCAGGATCCCTTTTCCCCAGCTCAGCATGGGCGTAGCGGGAGCTGGTGGGATGTGCACTCAGGGTGCAAGGTGGACTCGGAGGCCCCTGGAAGCAGGTGGACCCCCTTCCTGACAACCCTCTCGGGGCCCACAATTCATCTTCTCAGCTGTCCTTAGAGAACCAAGCACATGAGCTGCCCCCAAGTTCACAGATGAGGAAACTGAGGTTCAGAGAGGTTCAACCACTCGCCCAAGGCTGAGAGCAGGGCAAGTGCTTGCCCAGGAAGGGCCACGCTGAGGGCAGGCTGCCATGCTGGGGGTGCCCCCAGAGCTGTCCCAGAGCTGCGAGCTTCATCAGAGCACCAGCGAAACCCAAACTCGTCGGGTAGAAAACAAACATCGGCCAGGCACGGCGCTCACGCCTGGAACCCCAGGAACTGGGGAGGCCGGGGTGGGAGGACTGCTTGAACCAAAGAGTTTGAGACCAGCCTGGGCAACGCAGTGAGACCCCGTTTCTATGAAAAATAAAGAAATTAGCCTGGTGTGGTGGCACACGCCTGAGGTCCCAGCTACTCGGGAGGCTGAGGTGGGAGGATCACTTGAGCTGGGGAGGCGGAGGCTGCAGTGAGCCGAGATCGCACCACTGCACTCCAGCCTGGGTGACAGAGTGAGACCCTGTCTCCAAAAACAGTAAAAAATGAAAACATCTATACTCCTTTCTGACTATAAAATGCCCATTGAGAAGGATCTGGAAAAGACAGAAAAGGATAAAGAAACAAACCTTGATCCACTCGGGAACCACCTGGAGTTAGGAGCAAGCCTAGAATGTTCTAGAAGGATTGAAGCCAGCCTTGTCTGAGGCCCTAGGAAAGTGGCCTGGACATGGGGATGTGGCTGGAGGACCCCAGGAAGATGCTGAAGTCCTGTGTGAGGACCGGTCTGGGAGCCACAGCCCCTCCCTCCCTCAGCGTCCAGCCTGCTAGGGTCTCCTGCTGGGCCTCCCTCAGAGCCCACGGCTCCCCAGGTGGCTCTGGCCCGAGGGCCACAGGCACAGCCTAGGCGGGGGAAGCCGCATGCCCAATGTTGGCTCTTCCCTCTGCACGCTGGATGGTGGGCGTTTGCCTTGTGCCTTGGGCTCAGGAGGGGCTGGGGGGTCAGGAGGGGCCACGAAGGGGACCTGGTCTCGGCTGTCTACCTGCCACAGACACTGCCTGCCAGACGGGCGGTGCGGGGATGAGGTGCAGGTGTGGGGATCAGGTGCAGGTGTGGGGATGTGGCGAGGGTGTGGAATGGGGTGGGGACAGGGTGCAGGTGCAGGATGGGGCGCGAGTGTGGGATGGGGTGCGGGTATAGGGCTGGGCTTCAGGAGCTGCCTTGGACTCTGCCACCCCGAAGTCCTCCAGCCTGGCACCATGGAACCACGCCCCCCGCCCACCTCAGTTTCCTCCTTCGTATGGGAGGAGAAGCCCCTGGGGTGCCCGCAGGCCTGAAGTGATGGGGGTATGTGAGCCCCGCTGGAGGATAGGTGGGAGGTGCTTTGGGTTGTACACAGCAGACGCTCACTGAATGGTGCTGGCTCTTCTGAGCCATCCCTGCAGTCCTGAGGTGTGGACCGGGCGGCTGTTGCCCCAGCAGGGCATCTGCTCGAGGCCATGGCCCAGGCCACTACCCTGCTTGGGGGGCACCCCCATCCCTCAGGGTCCACTCCGTGACCACCTCTGGAAACGTTGGGGGCAGGTTCTGTCCCCTGCACTGCGGGCAGCGTCTCCAGCATGGCCCTGCCCACAGCCAGGCACCCTGGGCCGCGTGAGTCTCCGTCAGATGCACCCGGAAGCACGGCAGCCCAGCCCAGGCCTGAGACGCCGCTCGGTGGTGTGTGTGTGTGTGGGGGGCCTGCTCCTGACTGGCCTGTGGGGAGGGGTCCTGGTTTCAGCCTACCCGGCCATGGAGGCACCTGCAACTGACCGGGCCACTCTGGACGGCCTGGCAGGGGGACTGAGTCCAGGCTCAGTGGCCTGAGGGAAGGGGCTGAAGCACCGCGTGCTTGGACCCCTAGACACAGGGAGGGCTTTTTCTGTCCGGGGCTGCGTGTGTGTGTTGGAAGCAGCTAAGGGTGTTGGGACCTGGCTGGGGAGAGGCACCGGGGCTGACCTGCATGGGTCCTGGAGCTGGGGGAATGAGGAGCTCTGTCTGGGGGCAACCACGGAGTTGTCACCCAGGCGTGCAGGGCAGGTTGGGGTGCTGGGGTGGGTGTCTCCCCATATTGTGCCAGGGCTTGGGGCATGGCCTCTGGGCTCTGACAGCTGGGGAGGGCTTCAGGGAAACCTGTCCCTCCAGCCCCGGCAGACGCCTGCCCGTTGGCCCCGAGGCCCTGCCCGCCTCCCCCACCGTGGGGTGGCTTGGAGCCTATGGGGTTTTGCTGCAGGATCCCTTCCTTAGTAGGGGCTCCTCCCGGCAGGGGGACCCACACCCCAACCACAGACACTGTTTTCCAGAACCCCCCCCTCCCGGACACCCCTGCTCCTTTCCCTGGACATTCTCCTCCCGTCGCTGTGAGGGCTTCGTGCGTCAGGGGAGCCGTTGTCCACGAGCTGGGGACGGCCTGGAGCCTGTCCTGTTTTCCCAGCGGCCACCTCCTACCCCGCCCGGCTGCGGGGACCCTCCACGGCCATTCAGCCAAGCCATCTGCCGCCAGCGCCGCGAGTCCCCGGGCAGGAGCGCGGTGACAAGCTCGAGATATGTCAGTGCGGTTATCGGCAGAAGGCAACATCTGCCTGCCCTGACATCAGCAATGGTAGGCCATTTAGGCTGCGGCCCCCTCCCCGGAGCTGCAGACAACAGCTCCCTGTATTATATTTTCTCACTCAATTAGCACCACCACCCTGCTGAAATAGAGGCCAATTTACCTATAATGACATCATTGTTAGGGAAGTGGCGGCGGGCTGGGCTGTCACCAGGTTGCGGAGACAGGTCCGTCTCTCTCCACTAACCCTGACAGCAAGGGCCAGGAGCTGGGGCGGGAAGGGAAGGGGTGCCTCGCGGCCTATCGGCGGCCACCCCGTCACCTCCGACCACAGACATTGTTTCCGACAGTTCTCAGGAGCAGTGTGGCGGAAAATTGAGTCCAGATTCATTAGGTTTTTCAGTGTGCCGCTCAAGTCAGTTAAATTGATACATTTCCTAACGAAATTGAAGTGCTTTGTGCTGCCAGTGGAAAGCCGGGTGACCCGCCTCGGCCCGCTGAGCAGCCGAACGCGCTGACGGATCCATTAGGCCGCTCCTGGCGCCGGCCCCCTCTCCCTCCATTCCTGGCCGGCGCTGTAAATCTCCGCCAATTTCGGTCCTAATCATCATTATAAACCCTTCCTCTGCCCGCTCCCGTGCCTCACCTCGCTGGCAAAACAGCCCCTGGCATGATCATCGCACCGGCCTTCAGGGTCAGCAGCCCCAGTGGCTTGCCGGGGCTGGGGCCTGGGCCTGGGCCTGGGGGGCTGGGACCCCAGATGGAGGAGCACAGCAAGGGGCCCCTGGGCTGCAGGAGGGGCCGGCTCATGTGGCATCAGCCAGGCTCCAGAGCAGAATGTGCACCCATTTGACAGATGGGGAAACTGAGGGCAGGCCTTGGTTTCCAACTGGACATTTTTGTTTTTTAAAGGAGGTACATACGGAAAGTCCATACATGTCAAGGGCTCACTGAGATTAGTGTGCACGCTCAAACACGCTGAGGGAGAAACAGGAGAAACCCCAGATGGAGAAAGGGAACATTCCAGCCCCCTAGAAGGCCCCCTTTGCTCCCCAGGTCTGTGCCCCCAGCAGGGTGATGGCTCTTCTGATTTCATCACCAGCCGTGAGCGGGCACCTTAGTGGAGTCACACATCCTGTTCTCCTTGGCATCTGGAGCCTTTTGCTGCATGGATGCCTGTGAGATTCACCCACGCTGTCGCCCGGATCTGCGGCGAGCACCTTTTCAGTGCTGCGTAGTATTCCACCCTGTGCCTTCATCGCCGTGGACTCCCCTGTCCTCCTTTTGCTTCCAGGTGGGGCTCTCATGAGCGAGTCCACTGTGCACGCCTCTCCTGAGTCTGGTCCAGCCATGAGCACTCATTTCTTGATTCTTCTCTTGGCCACCCTCACCCTGTCCCCATCCATTGTTTAAAGAGCCACCAAATGAGTTTTACAAATGCCAGGGTGGGTCCTCCCTCCCTCCCTCCTTCCTTCTCCCTCCCTTCCGTCTCTCTCCCCTCTCCCTCCTTTTTTCCTCTTCCCTCCCTCCCTCTCTCCCTCCCTTCTCCTTCCTCCCTACCTCCCTTCTCCCTCCTCCCTACCTCCCTTCTCCCTCCTCCTTCCCTCCCTTCTCCCTCCTCCCTCCCTCCTTTTTTCCTCTTCCCTCCCTCCCTCCATCTTTCCTTCCTTCTCCCCTCCTCACTCCTCCCTTCCTCCTCCCTCCTCCCTCCCTCCTTTTTTCCTCTTCCCTCCCTCCCTCCCTCCTTCTCCCTCCTCCCTCCCTCCTTCCTTCCTCTTCCCTCCCTCCCTCCCTCCTTCCTTCCTTCTCCCTCCTCCCTCCCCCTCCTTCCCTCTCTTCTCCCTCCTCCCCTCCTCCTTTCTTCCTCTTCCCTCTCCACTCCCTCCCTCCCCTCCTAGTAGGAAGGTGGCCAGGCAGTAACCCCAGGCCCACATGAAGAGGGCGTCCAACTGAGGCCAGGAGATCAACTGCATTATGGAGACTGAGTGGACTGCCGAGAATGAGCCCAGATTTCTCACTGTTGAAAAAGCTGATAGGATACAGATGGGGAAGCTGGAATGAGCTCTGTGGTGTTGAACTGACACTGCTGCTGTCCTACACAGGGATGAGGAAATCGGCATAGACGCAGGTGTGTGTGCACCTGTATCATCATACCTGGAACCCTGGAAATGCAGCACCTCAGGGGCGGTGAGCACACCCGGTGCCCAGACCTTGGCTTCTAACTGCCATTCTCTGCCGAGAGGAGCTGCGGATCAGCTGATTTCCAGTGGGGACAGCTGAGCCTGGAATGTCTGGTCCAGAAAGTAGAAGAGCGAAGTGAAGGGAGGGCACGGGTCCCAGGTCACAAGAGCCAGTCCCAGGGCCCCAGGGCCACATTTGGGTCAATTTGCACATCCAGATAAATATGAGATCCTCGCCCGTAGAATAAAACAGCGGCCATAAGTCCACAGTGACGTGCACAAAGGATCCCTAAACTTGGGGATAGGAGGGAAAGGTGGGCTTTGAACAGCACTTGTCAGCCATCAGAGTGATAGCTGATTGTGGCAGGAGTCAACAGTGCATATTAAAACCGATGGGTGGGCCAGGCACGGTGGCTCACACCTTTCATCCCAGCACTTTGGGAGGCCAAGATGGGAGGATTGCTTGAGCCCAGGAGTTCGAGAGCAGCCTGGGCAAATATAGGGAGACCCCATCTCTCAAAAAAAAAAAAAAACAAAAAAAACAAATTAGCTGGGTGTGATGGCATGTGCCTACAGTCCCAGCTACTTGGGAGACCGGGGCAGGACAATTGCTCAAGCCGGGGAAGTCAAGGCTGCAGCAAGCTATGGTTGCACCACTGCACTCCAGCGTGGGCAAGAGAGTGAGACCCTATCTCAAAAAATACAACAAAATAAAACAGAACAAACAAGTAAGACTGGTCACGGTAGCTCGCGCCTGTAATCCTAGCACTTTGGGAGGTTGAGGTGGGCGGATCACCTGAGGTCAGGAGTTCGAGACCAGCCTGGCCAATATGGCAAAACCCCATCTTTACTAAAAATACAAAAATTAGCCGGGCGTGGTGGCAGATGCCTGTAATCCCAGCTACTCGGGAGGCTGAAGCAGGAGGATCACTTAAGCAGGAGGATCACTTAAGCCTGGAAGGCTGAGGTTGCAGTGAACTGAGATTGTTCCACGGCACTCCAGGCTGAGCAACACGGTGAGACTCCATCTCAACAACAACAACAACAAAAAATCAGTGGACTCTGAGTGAAGCAGACAGCTCTCTGTCGTGTGGGTGGGCCTCATCCAAATAGTTGAAGGGCTGAATAGAACCGACTCATCTCCCCTGAGCAAGAGACCCTGTCTCTACAAATCGATAAATAAAAACAAAATGTTATAGAAGATATTATGCTCCACGAAAGAAGCCAGACACCAAAGGCCACATAGGGTAAGATTCTATGCACAGATAACCTGCTGAACTGGCAAGTCCCCAGAGACCGATGGCGGAGACAGACTGATGGCAGAGACCGATGACAGAGACAGACTGATGGCGGAGACAGACCGATGGCAGAGACGGATGGCAGAGTGGTGGTTGGCAGGGCTGATGGGTAAGGGGTCTCCTCCTGGGGATAAGGATGTTTTGGAACCAGACAGTGGCAGTGGTTGCATGCCGTTTCTAAGGGATGAACTGCTACTGAATTGCTGAATTTAAAATGGTGAATTGTATGTGATGTGGATGTCACCACAATCACAATCAAAAGCGACAGGACGGGGAGAATACAGACCTGACCCTGAGTTAAAGCGTTCGGGGAGGGGCGTGGTGACTCATGCCTGTGATCCTAGTGCTCTGGGAGGCCAAGACAGGCAGATCCATTGAGGCTAAGCATTTGAGACCAACCTGGGCAACTCTATCTCTATGAAAAATACAAAGATTATCCAGGTGTGGTGGTGCATGCACCTGCAGTCCCAGCTACTCAGGAGGCTGAGGCAGGAGAATCGCTTGAGTCCGGGAAGCAGAGGTTGCAGTGAGCCTCCACCTCCCGGGTTCAAGCGATTCTCCTGCCTCAGTCTCCCCAGTAGCTGGGATTACACCACACCCAGCTAATTTTTGTATTTGTAGTGGAGACCATGTTGGCCGGGCTGGTCTTGAACTCCTAACCTCAAGAGATCTGCCCACCTTGGCCTCCCAAAGTGCTGGGGTTACAGGTGTGAGCCACCGCGCCTGGCCATCATTTTAACCATTTTGAAGTGTACAATTCAAAGCAGTGAGCTACGACTGTGCTACTGCACTCTAGCCTGGGAAACAGAACAAAGCCCTGTCTCAAAAAAAAAAAAAAAAAAAAGTCCATTAAAAAGTCAGGAAACAACAGATGCTGGAGAGGCTGTAGAGAAATAGGAACGCTTTTACACTGCTGGTGGTAGGGTAAATTAGTTCAACTATTGTGGAAGTCAGTGTGGCGATTCCTCAAGGATCTAGAACCAGAAATACCATTGGACCCAGCAATCCCATTACTGGGTATATACCCAAAGGATTATAAATCATTCTACTATAAAGATACATGCGCACGAATGTTTATTGCAGCACTGTTCACAATAGCAAAGACTTGGAACCAACCCAAATACCCACCAATGATGGACTGAATTAAGAAAATGTGGCACATATACACCATGGAATACTATGCAGCCATAAAAAAGGATGAGTTCATGTCCTTTGCAGGGACATGGATGAAGCTGGAAACCATCATTCTCAGCAAACTAACACAAGAACAGAAACCCAAACACCGCATTTTCTCACTCATAAGTTGGGGTTGAGCAATGAGAACACACGGACACAGGAAGTGGAACATCACACACCGGGGCCTGTAGGGGGACTGGGGCTAGGGGAGGGATAGCATTAGGAGAAATACTTAATGTAGATGATGGGTTGATGGGTGCAGCAAACCACCATGGCATGTGTATACCTTTGTAACAAACCTGCACATTCTGTACATGTATTCCAGAACTTAGAGCATAATGAAGGAAGAAGTAGAAGAAGGAAGAAGGAAGAAGGAAGAAGGAGGAAGGAGGAAGAAGAAGGAAGAAGGAGGAAGGAGGAAGAAGGAGGAAGGAGGAAGAAGGAGGAAGGAGGAAGAAGGAAGAAGGAAGAAAAAGGAGGAAGGAGGAAGAAGGAAGAAGAAGGAAGAAGAAGGAAGAAGGAAGAAAAAGGAGGAAGGAGGAAGGAGGAAGAAGGAAGAAGAAGGAAGAAGGAAGAAAAAGGAGGAAGGAGGAAGAAGGAAGGAGGAAGAAGGAAGAAGAAGAGAAGCAACAGCAGCAGCAGCCAGGAGGACTCGCTGTGATGTCAGGACTGACTGGAGGTCGGGAGACAGCCTGGAGTCGCCCAGTCCTTCAGCCACCAGCCCCCGCCTGGGCCACAGAGCCCCTGGAAGGAGGCCACGCATGCCGTGTGTGTGTTAGGTGTGAAATACTCGTGGATTGGCAGCTCAGAGGAAAAAGCGTGGGAATGGCTTTGCTGATATTTTTCATAATAATTACATGTTGAAATGATTACATTTTTAGTGTATTAAGTTAAACAAAGTGTATTACTTAAATTAATTTCACCTGTTTCTTTTTACTTTTTCTGGTGGCCACTAGAAAATTATGTCACGTACGTGGCTTGTGTGACATGTCTTTTGAGTGGTGCTGCTCTAGAAAATGCAGAAAGAGACTCAGAAACTCAAGGAAGTTGCTGCTTTCAGCCCAGCCTCAAAACAGTCTCCAGTTGGATTAAACTTGTTTGTTAACTGAGTTGAGGTTCACATAACATCATCCTTTTTTTTTTTTTTTTTCTTTTTGAGACGGAGTCTCGCTCTGTTGCCCAGGCTGGAGTTCAGTGGTGCGATCTCAGCTCACTGCAACCTCCACCTCCTGGGTTCAAGCGATTCTCCTGCCTCAGCCTCCCGAGTAGCTGGGACTACAGGCACGTGCCACCACGCCCAGCTAATTTTTATATTTTGAATAGAGACGGGGTTTTACCTTGTTGGCCAGTATGGTCTCTATGTCTTGACCTCGTCGTGATCTGCCTGCCTTGGCCTCCCAAAGTGCTGGGATTACAGGCGTGAGCCACCGCGCCTGGCTATAACATCATCATTTTAACCATTTTGGTTTTTTGTTTGTTTGTTTGTTTTTGTTTTTGAGACGGAGTCTCACTCTGTTGCCCAGGCTGGAGTGCAGCAGTGTGATCTCGGCTCACTGCAACCTCTGCCTCCTGGGTTGGGTCAATTCTCCTGCCTCAGCCTCCAAGTAGCTGAGATTACAGGTGTGCACCACCACGCCCAGCTAATTTTTATATTTTTTAGTAGAGACAGGGTTTCGCCAGGTTGGCCAGGCTAGTCTTGAACTCCTCACCTTAGGTGATCCACCCACCTCACCCTCCCAGAATGCTGGGATTACAGGCATGATCCACCATGCCAGGCCCATTTGTTTGTTTTGAGACAGAGTCTTGCTCTGTCACCCAGGCTGGAGTGCAGTGGCGTAATCTCGGCTCACTGGCAACCTCTGCCTCCCGGGTTCAAGCGATTCTCCTGCCTCAGCCTCCCGAGTAGGTGGGATTACACCATGCCCAGCTAATTTTTGTATTTTTAGTAGAGGCAGGGTTTCACCGTGTTGGCCAGGATGGTCTCCAACTCCTGACCTCAAGTGATCTGCCTGCCTCGGCCTCCCAAAGTGCTGGGGTTACAGGCGTGAGCCACAGTGCCGGGCCATCGTTTTTACCATTTTGAATTGTACAATTCAATGGCATTAAAGACACTGACAAGAATGTGCAGTGACCACCTCTATGTAGTTACAGAACATTCTCAACACCCCAAAGGAAGACCCCGGGCCCATTAACGGTCATTCCCCATCCCCTCTACCCCAGGCCCTGGCAACCACAAGTCTGCTTTCTGTCTCCAAGGATTTCCCTTTCCTGGACGTGGATGGAACCACGCACTATGAGGCCTCTGTGACTGGCTTCCTGCTCTCAGGGTTCATCCACACTGTAGCCTGTGTCAGGCCTTCCTTTCTTTTTCATGGCTGAATAATAGTCCACTGTGTAGATGAGCCACATTTTGTTTCTGCCACATCCGCTGAGGACACTTGGGCTGTTTCCACCTTTTGGCCATTGTGGGAGTTGCTGCCACGAACATTTGGGTCCAGGTTTGTGTTTGATCACCTGTTTTCAATCATTGGATTAAAGTTGTTTTGTTGTTGTTGTTGTTGTTGTTGTTTTGTTTTTTTTTGAGATGGAAGTCTCGCTTTGTAGCCCAGGCTGAGGTGCAGTGGCATGATCTCGGCTCACTGCAACCTCTGCCTCCCGGGTCCCAGTTCAATCAAGTCTCCTGCCTCAGCCTCCCGAGTAGCTGGGATTCCAGGCACGCGCCACCACACCCGGCTAATTTTTGTATTTAGTAGAGATGGGGTTTCACCATGTTGGCCAGGCTGGCCTTGAACTCCTGACCTCAGGTGATCTACCTGCTTCGGCCTCCGAAAGTGCTAGGATTACAGGCGTGAGCCAACATGCCTGGCTTGGATTAAAGTTTTAAATGTAACATTATAAAGATGGAAACAAGACCAGGATTCTCCCTTCGTCTCTTTGTGGTGTCTTTTGTACACTTGAGACCTTGTTTCTGCATCTTCCCTGATAGCCTTCCCTGTCCTCACTGGATGAAAACCTCTGTCTGCCTGCCCTGCCTGGGGGCTGCCCGGGGCCCAGCAGGGAGAGTGGAGGGGGCAGAAGATGTGGGCTGGGGCCTTCTGTGTGCAGTGAAGGTCCAGGCACCGTTTAGAGCTGGGAGTGAAGAGGGGTGTGGGTGCTTCTGGGGGCCCCGTCTGCTGTAGGGGGGAGCCCCTGGCTCTGTGAAGGAGCTGGGTCCAGAGCTGGGTGCGGTGGCTCATGCCTGTGATCCCAGGACTTTGGGAGGCCGAGGCGGGCAGATCATCTGAGGTCAGGAGTTCGAGACCAGCCTGGACAATATGGCAAAACCCCATCTGTACTAAAAATACAAAAATTAGCCTGGTGTGGTGGCTCATGCCTGTAATCCCAGCTACTCAGGAGGGTGAAGCAGGAGAATCTCTTGAGTCCAGGAGGTGGAGGTTGCAGTGAGCCGAGATCGCACCACTGCAGTCTACCCTGGGTGACAGAGTGAAACTCCATCTCACAGAATAAAAAAAGAAGGACCTGGGCCCTCTCTGGGGAGGCTATGGGGTCCCAGGGCTTGGGAATTCTGGAAAGTCCCCAGGGCTAGTGGCCTCTTGGGGAGTCACCCCCACAGCTGCTTTCAGGGGCCTGGGCGGGGTCTGGCTGGAGCTGGTGTCACCCTTGGCTGGCCAGATGGGCAGGGTCTGCAGAAGTCCCGGGGACTGGCTGTGGAACTCAGAGCTGTCGCTGGTATCTGCGGGTGGCCTAGAGGCCATGGGGCTGAGGAGCGGGTGCTGGGCTGGCTGCCCTTCTGACCTAATCTCTGTACCTGAAGGTTGTGGGGACCTTTGTGGGGAGGGGGCACCTCTTCAACCTGAACCAGCCTGCAGGGCGGGAGTGAGCGGTGTAATGGCACTGAGCCTGGAGTTCCGCGAGGACCCCTGCCGTCTGTGAGGCTTGGTGCAGATCCCGAGTAGCCCTGCACCCCTCCTGAGCCCCTGCCCTGCTCAGGGCTGCCCCTGGCAGCTGCAGCCTGCAGCCACTGGGCACCCACCTGGCCAGTGTCCTGAGCCAGAGTGGTCTTGACCTGGCCAGGGAGCCTTCTCTGGGAAGTGGGGTCCAGGGCTGAGGCCCCTTCCTCCTCCAGACCTCAGATTCTCTGGTTGTGAAATAAGCACATCGGGCAGTGCATGGGCTTCTCACGGACACACAGGACAGTGGCAGGGTTCACTTCGGATGAGCCAGAAAGCTGGGGAGGGGGCTCCAGGGTCTCCACACTCCATCGCTCCTCCTCAGGGGGCCCTTCCCACTCTAAGGCATGAAACCTGGAAACAGACCAAGGCCGGGAAACACGGAGGGGCTCAGGACATGGGGGCAGAGCCTAGGGATGGCCTGCTCGGCCTGGGGTCAGGGAGGCCCACCAGGGCCGGGCCTTAGACATGGCAGGTCCAGGGGACAAGCAGGGAGAAAGGTGACCCAGGGTGAGGGCGGGGGCTCCAAGGCTGGGCCCGCCTCGCCCCGGATCACCCTTCTGGGGTGGCCTGAGGTTGCCTGAGCTGGGGCCCAGGGCGTTCCAGGATGGCTAAGAGGCAGGGCAGGCAGGGCTGCTCCCTGGAGCCTCTGGCCTGGTTCAGTCCTGGCTGCAGCTGTGGGGTCGGGGGTGGCCTGGTCTGCTCTGCTGTGTGTGGACTGTGCAAGAAGGTCCCACCGGGGTCTTTGGGGCCCTCGGAAAGAAGCCGAGGGAGAGGCTGGCTTGGGTGCAGGAGGCCGGGTGGGCCGGGCCATTGTGGTTCAGAGCCGGGCACTGGGGTGTCTTGGGGAGCAATTTTCCTGGCGGCGGCAGCTCTGGGAAGCCGAACCCAGAGGGGCTGTTAGACCGTCAAGCACCTCCTCTCTGCGCGGGTGGACACCAGTTTACACAGTGCCGGGACGCCCAGATGGAAATTTATGGTGTGGAGGAAAGAACTTCTCACCCAGGTTCCAGCCAGCCGGGTGAGAGAACAATATTTCCCATCGAGGGGACGTGCAAAAGCTCTTAACAAATCGATGGGCTGCATTTAGTCAATAAACCACAGTGCTTTCCAGGGAGGCAGGAGCCCTCCTCCCCCAGCTGTCCCTGGGGCCCCTTAGGCTTCGCTGAGGGTTGGGGTACGGCTGGGCGGGTGGACACCAAGGAAGCTGGGGATCCTGGGTCTTATGTCCCCACCCATAGCTCCTGGCCTCAGGGCATCCTTCTGCCCTGGGGTGTGGGAAGGACAGTGGCTTCCCTGGCGGACGCAGGGGCAGCATTGTCAGTGGTGCCAGATGGAGGTTTGGGGCTCACATCTTGCCTTCCAGCTGTGGAGCCCAGGTGCAGCCACCTCTGCCCCTCCAGCCCTGCCTTCCCGGCCACAGTAGCAACCTCTCTGGGGTCCCCAGCACAGCCCCTCCCTGCTTGCCTGCACCTCCCTCCCCAGATCCCCACTCAGCCTGGCCCTGCCCCTCCAGCGCTGGGCACCTCTCACCCCTTTCCAGTGACCCCCAGGCCATGGCGCAGTGTCACCTGGGGACACACGTGGTGTGTGTGGCGTTTCAGCTTCTAAACACTCATTTCTGAGGCCGCCCCGGCGTGGCACGGCCTGGGCATTGGATGCAGCAGTGAACAGGACCCACGCGGGGACTCAGGGTATGACGGGCAGAGGGGTCGGCGGGGTGGGGGCAGGTGAGGCGGGGATGCCCAGCGATCAGGGAGGGCTCTCGGGAGGTGACATTCGGCCAAGACCGAGTGATGGTGTGGAACCCGGGCGCACTGGGAGGCGCGATCCAGGCGGAGGGAGCAGCCGTGACAGGGCCCTGAGGTGGGAGGGGCCGGGCGGCCTCAGGCTCAGCGAGGGGCTGAGGGGCCAACGTGGACGGAGTGGAGCGGGTGAGCGAAGGGAGCGCTGGCCGGGAGAGACATTCATTTTTAGCTGGGAGACAGGGTCTCGCTATGGGGCCCAGGCTGGTCTCCACCTCCTGGGCTCAAGCAATCTCCCACCTCAGCCTCCAAGTAGGTGGAACTATAGGAAATGAATTTTCCTATAATTCATAATAATAAATAAACGTAATAAATAACGTGTGTTATTTAACCAGATATTAATACATCAAAAACATGGTCACTTAAACATATCGTCAATATAAAAAATATCAATGAGACATTTTACAGTTTTTTTTTTTTAGAGACAGGGTCTTACTCAGGTGCTCAGGCTGGATTGCAGTGGTTCAATGACAGCTCACTGCAGAGTCCAGTTCCTGGGCTCAAGCCACCCTCCCACCTCACACTCCTCAATAGCTTGGACTTCAGGCTCGTGTCACCACGCCCAGCTAATTTTTTATTTTTTATAGAGACAGGGTCTCACTATGTTGCCCAGGCTGGTCTTGAACTCCTGGCCTCAAGCGATCCTCCTGCCTCAGCCTCCCCAAAGTGCTAGGATTTACAGGCGTGAGCCATGGTGCCCAGCCTGCTTCAGTTTTAAAATTTGTATTTAAAATAATAAAGTTAAATACAATGGAAAGTTCATTTCCTTAGTTGCTTGGGCTATGTTTTAGGTGCCCAGGGGGTCACAGATGGCCGGGGGATGGGAAGAGCTCAGGTTGGGGGCAGGCATCGCGTTTGCGGGGACGGATCCTTAACCCAGAGAGGAAGGTGGCTGCTCCGGCTTCAGACACTCTTGGAGAAAAAGTGGGCAGAAACCTCGCAGGTGGGGTCCTGGGAGAGGCTGGGGCCGGCCAGCAGGCCTTGAGAAGTGGCCGTGGTTACAGCGTGGCGGTCATCGGTGGGGAGCAGGCTGTGGGCTGGGGTGTGGGGCAGTGGAGACACAGGTCTTGAGGCGTTAGCAGCAAAGAAGGGCTGAGAAGTGGGGCGGGGGCCTCGGGGGCCTGAGGCTGGCTTTTCTAGGCCCTCCCTGCTCTGATACTCTGGAGTCCTCCTTGGGAGGCGGCATCCCTGAGTCCTGCTGACCTTGCCTCCTTCCGGCTTCTCCAGGCCAGGGAGGTGTGGGGAGTGCGGGGGCCTGAGAGCAAGAAGCCTGGATGTCAGGCATCGGGCACTGGCCAGGCTGTGACCCTGGGGACCCCCGACCTCCCTGGGCCGCAGTTTCCGCCTCAGTCTAGTGGGCATCCAGGCATATTAAAGGTTGGAATGAAGGATGTCTGCCTGTTTGCAAACTGTAGAGAGCAGTGCACATGAGTGTCAGGGACCAGTGGGCCTGAGTTGACTGAGGAGGCCCAGGCCTGCCCACCCTGACTCTTGGGCAGCGAGTGCCATGGCTGTCTGCCCAGCTGGCCTCAGGGGATGCCACGTGGCTGGGACGTGTGGACCCGGCCCTGCTTTCCATCTGGTGTGACTTTGTCTCTCTGTCGATGCCCCCCCACCTTCCTGCAGCTCCCACCCTCGACGCCAGGACTGGCCCCCACCACGCCCGGGCAACTGGTGTCCTCGGCAGATCTGCCCAGCAGACAGGACTCGGTGAAGCCTGCAGGGCCAGAGGACCAGCCTACTCACTGCCCAGCCCTCAGGCCTGGGGATGGAATCAGGGCCCTCTTTGGACATCTGAGGCCACGACTGCCACCCTCAGGGGCCCAGGGGAGACAGGTGGGGGTCTGTGTTGGAGGCACCCCTACCCCAGCGGGCAGAGTCCCCAGGATGTCCTGGGAAGCTTCCTTCTCACCGTGCCAGGCCCGGTGTCTGGCTGGTGAGTTTGAGGCACTGAACAGGCTGAACTCAGAGTGTTGGGGAGTTGGGGTCAGAAAAGCCCAGGCAGATCCCTTCAGGGGCTCCCATAGGGGTCTCACAGGCCAAGGGCCTCCACCCCTGGGCACTAGCTGGGCCATGAGTCACTGTGATGGTGGTCGTGCTGGGCTCTCGGGCTGCGCCCCATGCTTTGTGGGGCCTGGCTGTCTGTCCTGGCTGGGTGCCACTGGCTTTCTTTGTGTGGGTGAAGCTGTCTGGATTCCCAGTCGGGACTGGAGAGCCGCCTCCCATGGGCAGAAAGCTGAAGTCAAGCTCCTCCCCTCCACGGTCCTCTGGTGCCCAGAGAGGGGAGGGAAGGGCTCGGGGCCACACAGCACACAGGGGTGAAAGGGGGCCCTACTGCCTGTCTTGTGCTACCGGGAGTGCATTGGAGCCTCACGGGCACTGGAGGTAGACACTTCTCTTCTCCCCATTTCACAGATGAGAAAACCAAGGCACAGCCCTGACTCCCCAGCCCGGGCCCTTTTTCAGGCCCCTTTCCAGGCCTCTGCCGTGGGAGGTGCACCTCGTCTCCCCCACATCCTGGCTCAGGCCCCCGGGGGCCGCAGCCCCCCTGCCTACCAGGCTGGTGCCAGGGAGTGCTGGCTCCTGGAAACCCAGAGAAAGCAGACAACTCGTCCGCGTTGTCCTGGAGATGCAGCCGACGTCGGCCTGCTTGTCCCACTGCCAGGGCCGCTGGGGGCCCCATCGATGCCCACCCAGCCAGACACAGCTCCCATCATTCAATATGGCAAAGTGTGGTGCTGGCTCCACAGATCCCACTGTGGAGGAGAAAGGTAAGAAGTCGGGGTTCGAAGTTGGGGTTCCGTGAACACAGCCCCGAGACCGGGCATCTACCCCACCTAGAGAAGGGGTCTTGTGGGGGGGGGGGCCTCACTGAGCCTCCGTGTCCCACCCGGAGCCAGGGTGGGCACCCTCCTGTTCCCGCAGCCCCAGAAGATCTGGCAGGTGGCACGACACCCACCCGGGGGCTCTGGTCACCGGTGCATGGGCAGCAGAGCCCCGGGCCAGACCCTGAGTCGGGAGAGCAGGCGGGAGGCAGCTCTGTCTTCCCAGCAGAAGCTGTGCATCCAAGGATGTCCTTCCGGCTGGATTAGCCGTGCCCACGCTCCTGAAGATGCTAAATGGGCAAATTGTCAGGGAGCAGGGCCCAGGCAGGGACACCAGCTCTATTAGCCCTGTCTCCGGCCTAATTAGCCCTAAGACTGCCCTGATTCTCGCCAGCACCGGGAAGTCCTCTAGCTGGGCCTTCTCAGGCCTTCCTGGGCCCGGGGCCCAGCCCACCTCTCCCTCCCGGGGGCTCCTTCCACCCTCCAAACCCACAGATGACTTTTCCTATCAAAACGGGCAATAAAGCCGGCTGGGCCCATTTCTTTTTTCTATTTTGAATTCTGTTAACTGACAATTTAACCTAAAATTCTCTGTATTTCCAGCTTGTACAGCTGTAAATAGAGACTGACAGTTTATTTTCACGTCCCGGCTCGAGGGGGCGGGGGGGAGCGGGGAACCCATTTGAAATAAATACTTGTGAGTCTCTGACAGACTCCAGACGGGCCGTCGACGCCGCCTGGCAATGTCTGGGACCTGTCACACTCTGTGATCGGTCTTTTTACAAACACAAACGCTGCTGATTTCTTATCAAATGTAAAACCGGCCCGGCTCTTTCTTAAATGGTTACCACGAGCATGAAATTGACATTGTGAATCACATGTGACACCGGTTTGTCTGCGCCGTAATTGATCGGTGCTTAGGAGCAGGCGCGGCTGGCCCGGAGCTCCCAGCCCCACCGCGCCCCCCGCCGCCCGCGGCCCGAGCTCGAGTCCCGGCCCCTGCAAATCGTTGTCAGTGGGAGAAAACTCCAAGAAAACGCTTGATTCATGTACGTTGCGTTTCTTCCCCCTCCGCGATCCTCTGAGGTGCCAATTCCGATTTCCACGGCTCCATCATTACGCACATCAAACGGCTGTAATTGGCTGCTACAGAAATTTATCCTCCAAAAGGAAAGAGAGTGGGAGAGAGGGTAGGACAGGAGGGAGCGGCGGAGGACGGGAAACGGTGGCGGTAATGAGATTTTGGAAGCCGCAGCGCCACCCCCGAGGTTGGCAGGGAGAAGGGAGAGGCTGGCACGCTCGCAGGCACGCAGCCGCGTTCGGTCTGGCTAGCAAAATGCCGTTTGAAAACAAGTCTGGTGGGGTGTGGGTGTCACACAACAGCCGCAAACACACTGCGCCGGTCCAGGAACAGCCGGGGCGCCTTTCACAGCCGTCGTCGTCACGGTTACGGCGGGCGACGCCCGCAGACCCCCCTCCCCCGGCTTCACAGTGTGCACAGCTGGTGGTGCCCGGTTCCTGCCACACCAGCCAGAGTTGCTCGGGGGTGATCGCTGTGTTGCAGAAGGGGAAACTGAGGCCCAGAGAAAGGGAGGTGGTTCAGGAAGCCAGTCTGGGGCACAGCATGAGCCTCCTTTCTCAGGGTTTCGCTCCAGGACGTCCCCGGGGACCCCTTTGCGGCAGCTTGGCCCCACAGTGCCAGCGTGTGACCCGCCTCTCTGCCTGCTCCTGCACCCCCATTTCCAGGGCTGCCTGCCCCCTCTGTCGGGCGGGCTTGGCCGGCACCCTGGCAGGTCGTGAAACCTGAATTGGTTTTTTCAGGCCATGGATTTTTCCAGAGCTTTCTGGGGCGTGCAAGAGTCTGTAACTGAACAAATCAAAGACCCCAAGGGGCCGCCCTACAGTGTCCCCCCCACCCCCACCCCGAGCCTTTCTCCCTCCAGGGCTCGTTCCTCAGAGCTCACCCATCCCCTTCTGCTCCCCCTGGCCCCAGGACCTGCAGGCCTGGCTCACCCTCTGCCCCGAGTCACCCTGTGCTGGCCCCCTGGGATATGCAATCCTCTTCACGGCCTGGCGCCCATGCTTGCCTCCTCTGGGCCCCACATGTGGTCTAGCAGCTCCCTGGGCGGGGGTATTTATGTCTCTGTTTTTCCATTTGGATTTTGTGACTGATGAAACAGTGGCGCTAAATTGCACGCACGGCAATGGTGCCTTGCGGCAGGCAGGAGGCAACCTTCCCGGTTCGCCATTGTGCAGCCAGCCTCCTGCAACTGGCGACGCTGGGCACCTTGCCAGGGCCTCCCCAGCACCCCACAGACAGGCAGGAAGTCACCCTGCCGTCCAGATGGGGAAACTGAGACCTACCAAGCAAAGCAGCTCCGTGGCCTGGCCCACATCCCAGGTGCCTGGGCCAGCACCCCCTGCACCACACCATGTAGCCTCCAAGGCCGCCTGAAGCCTCTCAGGATATCCATCTTGTGAGTGGCGGCTGGAAGCCTCTCAGGCCTCCAGAGCGGGAATGCCGAGCTCCTTCTGAGTGCCTGGCTTGTTTTTCTCTCACGGGTGTTGCGATAGATGCGCTGCAATAGAATGTGTTTCCTTTTTCGCCTTGGCCCCTAGGAAGCTCAGAGTCAAGTTAGTCTCTCTTAACGACTCTATGGGGACCCAGGGAATGCACCTCTGAATGCTGATCTGTCCAGAGTCACTCAATTGAGTGTTGTGCCCTTTTCTAAATGTTTCAGATCCTTTGGGGGCGTGAAGTGAAGCTCAGTGAAGCTTGGAACATCCTGAGGGTCTGGCGTTGGGGCCTCTCTGGGATGCACATCAGCCCCTCCATCCTCTTCCCACTTCCCTCTTGCCAGTTGCCCTCCCCAGCAGCTGTGTGCGAGGTCCATCCAGGGGGGCTGGCACCACAGCAGGCACTATGACAGGAGGGACATTGGCATGAATTGTTGGGGGGGCAGGATCTGGGGAGGGGTGACACACACTGGTGGTGAGTTCAGGGCAACTCTCGGGGAAGCCTTCGCAGAAACTACAGGGTGGTTATTTAGTTGAGAGCCAGCGAACGGGTGTCACCTCTCTTGCCCTTTTCGCTTGAGAACAGCTTTCTGGAGTGCTGTGTTAAGGAGGAGTCTGTGATTGATTAGTGATGTCTGCAGTAGACAAGGGTGGTGGCTGGGGGTGCCGTGGTTTCCCAGTTGGGGCTGAGGTCAGACTTTGTTGAAGCTGGGCTCAATGGCTGTGCCCACCCCAGTCACACAGACAGGCCGGTCCTGACACTATGGATGGGCAGGGAGGCCATCCTTACCAAAGCACGCAGGGGCCTGGGGTGGCTGGATTTGGGGCAGGGATGCCCAGGTGGGCTTCTCCCTGCAGGCTCGGAATGGGGACTGCAGAGGCAGGGACAGCCTGTCTCATGAGTCCACCCGGGGCAGGTGTGAGGGACACAGCTGGGCTCTGGAGGCCTGGGAGGCCTGGGGAGGAGTCCCCGAGAAAGAACCACGTTGGGGGCCACCACAGGGCAGATGGGTCCCGGGAGGGCTGGACTGGTGGGGAAGGGTGGCCCTGGACAAGCGAGGGGGCGTCTCTGAGCCTCACGTGAGCATCCGGGGAGACGTGGGGTCCCAATCTGTCTCCTCCACTCCTGGGGGCAGCTCCCAGCTGCAGGATCTGGGGAGGGAGGAGGTGTCTCAGGGGCTCCTGGCTTTGTCCTGGGGGTAGGGGTGGGGTTCTGCCAGGATGTCTCACGTCAGGGGCTGCTTGGGGCCGGCGGGACACCTCCTTCCTTACTTCCCCTGGGGTTTTACAGACCACCGAAGCCCTGTGGGATTTTCACATCCAGGCAGTGAATGGAGATGACACACTTTGCACTGAACGTGTACTGCGTAAGCTTTTCCCAGTGCCGAATGGCTTGGAACACACTGGGGGGCGGGGGTGGAGGCTGGGGGTCCCTGGACTGAAAGCCCCTCTCAGCCATGCTGTGCTGGGCAACCTGGGACTGGCCCCTTAGCCCCTCTGGGTGTTGATTCCTTCTGAAGAGTTTCTGCCCATCCCTTGAGCCTCAGAACATCCTGGGGTGAAGCACAGCCCCTACTCTTGCTGCCCTGGTAGAAGACGAGGCCCAGAGAGGGTCAGGGCCCGCCCAAGGCTGCACAGTGAGTGTGATCTGGAAGCCCCCAGGGCCGGCGAAGGGGTGCAGGTTGCTGGGGCCGAGGTAGGCCGGGGAGCTGGCCCCGCTGGGATGTGCTGGGCCTGAGACAGTCACAGCTCCGCCTGGGCTCCTCCTCTTCTCATTTCTTTCCTCTTCCTGCCCTGCCCCTCAGCAGAATCTCTGCCCCCAACACCTCCTACAGCCCCTGACCTCCTTCTGAGGCTGTGGAAATGGAGTCACAGGGAGCCAGAGTCAGGCAGGAGATGTATCCCGGCTTCCTGACTGCCCGCTCCCTCTTCACGTTGTTTCTCCTGCCATCGGGTGCCCAGCGAGGCTCTGAGAAGCGGGGACACTCTGCCCAGCGGCTGCCTCCCTGGCCCGGACCCTGGGGGCTGCGGGGTCCTCCGGCAGGTCCTGGGATGGGCTTCCCCGTCCCACCATCCAGCTGCCCCAGGATGAGCAAGGCTGGCCCAGCATCTCTGAGTGAGTGCGGAAGGGAGGGAAAAGCCAAAACTTTAAGGTATATGAACTGTGAAATTAAATCGAAATACTCAAATAAGGAATCACATAACAACATAAGCAAAGATGTTTACCAGGGCTTGAAGTTAAATACAGGTTTTTTCATAAACCCAAACACAAAACGCAATAAAGTTCTGTGGGATGTTAAATATAATTTACAGTGGGAAGGATGCTCCTCGCCGTCATAAACCCGCGTGCACCGCGTCACTCACCGGGCGCCGAGTTCCGCCGGCCTGGCACGGGCTCACGGGCACCCTTGGCCCCCGAGGGGCTGTGGGACCCCGGGACCGGGTGCTCGCTGCGGGCGGCCCTTGTCTGCAGTCATCCCTCCCCTCCTGAGTGGAAGGTGATGCCGTGGGCCCAGGGCTGGCTGCGTCTGCCAGGCGTGCCCTGCATTCAGGCAGAACTTGAGGGAGGACTCATCTCCAAACAGAAGAGCGGGCAGCAAGTGCCACTCAGGTGCTGTGGGTCCCTGGTCCCTCCTGGCCCCCCCCCCCACCAGAGCCCCTCCCACCTTCACAGCCAGGTGCCATGCAGGCCTGGACAGCTCCCCACTGGGGATCCCCAATCCCGTCCTCTTGTGGCCCCTCCTCCTGGTCACACCCCCTCCCAGGAGGGGAGCCCCGCAGTCATTGACACTGTAGAGAGAGTGAGTGCTCTTCCCGTGCCCCTCCCGAGGACACCCCTCTTGGCTCTGGCTGTGGAATGTGGAGCTCCCTGGAAACCCACCGGACGGGAAGGGTTGGGGATGGGGAGGGGCTGCCCAGAGCCACATGGTGACTCTGATTAGAGTTGAGTCTCTGCCTTCCAGGGCTCTGGGGAGAACCGGTGATATCAGAGTTCTTGATGGGGAAAATCTGCCCAGGGTAGTAGCTCCAGAGAGCAGAGTCACAGCCACATTTCAGGGGTGGGTGTGGGTGCGTGGGTGGGTCTATGGGTGTATGTGTGAGTGTGTGTGTGTGGATGTGGGTGCGTGGGTGGGTCTATGGAGGGTGTGTGTGGGTGCATGGGTGGGTCCATGGGTGTGTGTGTGTGGATTATGGGTGCGTGGGTGGGTCTATGGAGCCTGTGTGCGTGTGTGTGTGTGTGTGGTGTGGGTGTGTGGGTGGGTCTATGGGGCCTGTGTGTGTGTGTGTGTGGGTGTGGGTGTGGGTGCAGGTGTGGGTCTATGGAGGGTGTGTGTGGGTGCGTGGGTGGGTCTATGGGTGTGTATATGTGGATTATGGGTGTGTGGGTGGGCCTATGGAGCCTGTGTGTGTGTGTGTGTGTGTGTGTGTGTGTGTGGTGTGGGTGCAGGGGTGGGTCTATGGAGGGGGTGTGTGTGGGTGCAGGGGTGGGTCTATGGGGCCTGTGTGTGTAGGGGTGTGTAGGGGTGGGGTGTGTCTGACACATATACCAGGAACCTGTGTGTTTCTTTGTGTGTGTGTGTGTGTGTGTGAATGTGAGTATACCTGTGTGTCCCTCGGGGGTGCCAGGGGTTGGGGTGTCCTGGGCAGCTGAAGACTCTGCATCCCTGTGAGACGGTCCCTGCCCAGGCAGCACGCAGGGATGCAGTGCACAGTCTGGAAAGGGGGGCCCCTTCCTCTGCCACCCTGGACCTCGGCTGTGGCACCAACTAGGGCTACAGAAGACGGAATCTGACCTCTCCCCCTGGGCCGCCCACCTAGCCCCAGCCTCTGGGGCCCCAGGCCTGGGCAGAGGCCTGTGCACATTCTTCAGGGCCACAGAGGGGGAGCAGCTGCTGGCAGCATTTCCATCTTGTCTGTGGTCAGTTAAGGGTGAGGGAGCCTCCCGCCCCGTGGTTCCAAGGCATGACTGAGCTGGTCTGGGCCCCCAGGTCCTTCCTTGGCTCTCTGCTGCCCTGGGCTGAGGCCGAGTGGGCAGGGGGAATGGGGCCTGGGAAGGGACCCAGTCACAGCACGAGCGCCGGGCTGGGCAGTCCTCCCGGGTGCTGGCCTACTGGGGTGCTTTAGGTAGGCTAACGGGGACCAGCCCGGGTCACCAGGTGCCACCTGTGCACAAAGGCGCCGACAACAGTGTCTCCTTTGCCCTCCTGCAGCAGTGTGAGGTGGCACTCTCATCCCCACCCAGCAGGGGGGAGCTCCCCGGGATGACACCGTGGAAGAGGAGATGCCGCAGCCAGAGCTGGAAGCCTGGTCTGCCAGCCCGGAATCCGGGCCCCCTGCACTGCAAGGCTACCTCAAAGTGCGAGCAGGTAGGTGTCCATCCGTCCCTTGCCAAACCTGTGCTGTGGGCCAGGCCTGAGCTGGGAGCGGGGGACCCGGAGGACCAGATGTGCCCCACGCCCCTACCCGGGGCCTCCCATCCTGGGGCTGGGACAGAAGAGGCAGTCACAGCCGTGTGGCCAATTGATTTCTGTCCTCATCTGCGGGGCCTGGGAAGGAGCTGGCCCCCGAGATGGGCCACCTGGGTCCCGGGCCTCGGGGGTCCCTGGGACAGCCCCCGTCAGGGTTGACTGTGTCCGGCCCAGCAGGCGGTGTTTCGGCCCAAGGCCCTGCCTCCTGCTGTGTCTCCCGTGGCCTCTCTGCTTGGCCAAAAGTCACCTGGTCACTCCCTGGCCCTTAAATTTGCAGGAGGCCGGTGGCATTTCTCCAGACTCCCGGCCTTCCTAATTTATGTGCTGCTGTGGCAGGGAGTATTTTCTCTAAAAACAGGATGGATGTGAGAAAAACAATAACGCCCCCAAACCACACTTAATGGGTGGGTCTCGCTGGCTCGTTAGCGCTGAATAATCGGGCTTCAACCACACCGCTGGGGAACAAAAATAAACAAGGGCACTGGGAGAATCAGGATGGGGGGGCTTCCACGCTGGGGGGTGCACTCGGCACCCAGGTGCGCAGAGTGCAGGGGACGCCGCTTGAGGGCTCCCGGCAGCGTGGGACGTGAGCACCCCTGCAACCGCCATGCTGGGCACCCACCTTGGGAAAAGGTCGCTGGGAGGTGGTGCTGGTGCTGGTGTGTGTGTGTTGGGGGGGTGGTGGCAGGGGCAGGCCAATCCGCCCTCCCCAGGAGGAAACCATTTGTGGTGAACCTAAAACCTGCTCGGTAACTTAAGCTTGCTTCCTCCTGCCCTGTCCTCAGGAAAGATGGGGAACAGCTGGTCGCCACCCTTTCTCTAATAAATCCCAGCAGACTGCATGCTGGGGGAGGGGCCGAGGGGCGATGGGAAAGGGTCGGGGTCCCGCCAGCTCCCCTGTCTGGCTGGACAGAGCGGGACAGGCCCAGCCCCTGCCTCTGAGGCCCGGGAAGATAGGCAGATCCCTATCGCGCCCCGACTCCCGGTTATCAGAAAGGAAGATCCAAGTGGGGCTTAAGCCCCCGTCACCCCACTTCCGCTGCCTTTGTGCGGGGGGTGGGGGCGTGCGGCACTGAGGGAAGCAGGGGTCCACGGGGAACGGCGTCACTCCTTTTGTGCAGCCAAGTTCCAGGCGCATTGTGTACTGGTCCGAACTTGAGCTCACAATTTGGGATTAGAGCAAATCCGAGTATTTTTCTGCATGCCTGCCCGCTCCCGGGCGCCCAGAGCCTGCTGGGTAACTGCCTATTATCCGCCGGTTCCACTCCAGTGCCCTCCCCAATAAAACTTTTCATATCCTTATAAACGAACTCGATTGCTGTGTTATAAACATTTACACTGTGCTAACAGATCATCTCCGCACATCAGAATTGGCTAAATTCCCTTTTCCAGATGAATATATTGAAGGAGATTAGAGATATGATAGCTTTTCAGATTGCTGAACCCAGAGAAATTAGTTTAGTGAGCATTTACAGAGGCTAAATTGGAACCATTAAATAGTGGATTAAATTGATGGCACTTTCATTGTCTGTCCTTTGGTACCGCTGTAAAATCAATTAGCCGTCACCAGCCCATTCTCCATATAGTGAGATTGTCCTGCTTGCTGGAAGCTGATGCAAAACCTCCCAGCGGCTGCTAGAGATGGGATCACACCTATTAGGTGGGGTGGCATGAAATAGCATCCGGGGCCCAGGTTGCTGCGGGAAGGGTCCCCCCAACCGCCTCGGCCCGGCTGGCACTGGCTGCCTCCGTGGGGACAGCTCTAAACCAGGGGCTGTGGGGACAGGCGAGAGGGACCCTGGCCTGGCAGGGTTGGGGCCTTGTTCTCTGCCTCTTGGGCAGCCCAGTAAGTCAGGCTGAAGGTGGTCTTAGCTTGGAGGGCAGGGGCAGTCACAGGGGACTGTGCTGAGGATGCTGTGGGGGGGCTGCCTGCACATCTCCAGACCCGTGGGGACACAGGATTTTTGGCATTGCAGCCTCAGGCTGGGGGCGGTCCCTGAGTCTTGGGCACAGGCTCCTGCCGTGCTGGAAGGCAGACACTATTCCTGTCCCTGGTTTACAAAGGGGGAAACTGAGGCTCAGGAGGTTACAAAGCTGCCCCAAGATCTGCAGTGCATCAGAGGCACAAGTCCAGCCTCCTGGGTCTCCCAGCCTGGGTTAGGGGCCGCTGTCCTGAACTGAGACCCTGGGCCATGTGGATTTCTCAAAGGTGAGCGTCATACGGAAGGACTCGGAGAATGAATGACTTCGGGAATGACAGGCGACGGGCATGGCTGTGGGAGTAAATGACACCGTCACACGGGTGCAGCGCCCTGGGGAACCAAGCCTGCGGGTCCCCAAGGAGACCGGGCCCTTCCTTGCCCCAACCCTGGGAAGGGGAATGAGAGCTGCACCCCAGGGGGAAAGGGGGGCCGTGGGGGCCGGGACGGCAGGGGCGCCGCCCTCCCAGCAGCTGTTGAGCACATGGGGTCCCAGGGGGCCGGGGGGCTGTGAAGGAGGCTTCTCCATGAAGAACCCTTTCCACAAACGTTCCGACAGCGCCCTCCAGCTTGCCAAACCCTCTCCACGGTGTGACCTCTCCTGTCGCTCCTACCAACCTGGAAAGATCGTTAGCTCCTTCCACAGGCGAGGCAGCAGGAAAGGCTGGGAGCTGCCAAGGTCGAGCAGCGGCCGGGACGTCTCAGCCGCCCCTTCCCGCCCAGGCCTGTGTCCCCCTCCCCGGCCTGGCCTCCAGCTGGGCTAGGGGTGCCCTGCTCGTCGGAACCCTGCCCTAGCTGCACAGGGCTCCATTGAGCTGGGGAGTCAGTTCTCCCCCAGCAGATCCAGGGTCAGGGCCCAGGGAGGCTGCAGAGGTCTGGAGAGTAGGGCTGGGGCCGGTGGCCAAGAATCCTGGCCACGTCTGGGTATCTAGGCCCGAGGGTGTGCGTGCCAGGGTCTTCCCAGAGTCCGTGCACGTTGGCATGGGCCTGCCTGTGTGCTGCGATGCGGGGATGCACAGTGTCCAATGCCTGGAACCCCAAGGGTGGGCCCCCTGCCCTTCCCACCCTCAGGTGGGCCACGTGGGCCAGACGTCCAGGTGCTTGGGGAGGGGTGTGCATGGTGAGGCTGTGTCACATGTACCAGTGCCTCCTCTGCAGCCCCCAGAAGCTGTTTCTGCTCAGACACCTTTGGTGCCCAGGCCAGCATGGGGCATCTGGGGCCTCAGCAGGTCATGCCCGCTGGGGATGGATAGAGGCTGGGTGGTCTTTAAAATTTTCAAAGACCAGTGTGTGGGAAGGATGTTGACTTGAATCCGGTGAAATCAGGCTGGGCCAGGCCTCCCCAGTGCCCTCAAGCCTCCTCTCCTGGTAGCTCAGAGACCGAGAGAGAGGGCCGGGCACGGCGGCTCACGCCTGGAATCCCAGCGCTTTGGGAGGCCGAGGCGAACGGATCACTCGAGGTCAGGAGTTCGAGACCAGCCTGGTCAACATGGTGAAACCCTGTCTCTACTAAAAATACAAAAATTAGCCGGGCGTGGTGGTGCGTGCCTGTAATCCCAGCTACTCGGGAGGCTGAGGCGGGAGAATCACTTGAACCTGGGAGGTGGAGGTTGCAGTGAGCCAAGATCGCACCACTGCACTCCAGCCTGGGCGACAGAGCGAGACTCTATCTCAACAACAACAAAAAAGAGACCGAGAGAGTGGGTCCCTCCCAGATCGCCCCTCTCTGTGGGACACTGTCAGGGTCCTGGGGGAGGCCTGTCCATGGACCTACTTTTCTGAGCTCAGGGCAGAGCTTCCTGGGAGGCGGCAGCCCCGATCCTTCCACCCTCCACCTGCGGTGTTGCGGCACCTGCCTCTGTGCCATCTCAGAACCTGCCCCTGGGTGAGGGGCTGAGCTGCCTGTCCCAGAAAGAGTGCAAGCCTTGCCAAAGGGGAGGAGGTAGACAGAGCTCGGCCGTGAGTGTGGAGACACCGAGGCTCCCTCCCGGCTGCCCTGTGCACAGCGCAGGGCACACCAGGCCAATTCGCAGGGGTCAGCGGCCCCTACACGCCTGCTCCCAGCCTCTGCAGGGGCCCAGTGTCCTCCCAGCATCCTCCCTGTCCTCACCTTCCTGACCCCTGACCTTTGGCTGCTCTGAGAACTGGCAGCCCCCCAGGCTGGTTGAGAGGCCCCTGTTCCAGCAGATTAACGCCCCCTCCTGAAAAAAAACACAGGGCCCGTTTCATCTGAGCCCGGCAGCTGGGCGGGGGCCTCAGAGGCACAGAGGCCGTGATGGCGGGGGTGGGGGCTGGGGCCCTGCACAGAGACGGAGCCCGGTCGGAAATCCAGGTCAGAGGCCACCATGCTGGGCAGGAGCTCAGCGCCCAGGGGAGCGCTGGAGGGCAGAGACCAGCCGGGATGGGCCGGGGCGTCTGCCATGGACCCCACGTGGCATTTGCCGAGGTCTTCCACTGCCTCCTGTGCCCCGAGGCTCCCTAGAGGCCCAGGAAAGGTCTCACTGACTCATTTTACAGGTGAGTCAAACTGAGGCCCAGGGAGGTGAAGACTTGCCCGGGGCCTTGGGTAACAGAGGGTGCCCTCTGGTGTTCGAAGCCCAGGTGTCCCACTCCTGCCTGGTCAGAGCTGCAGACCATCTGGCCACTTTCTCCTATTTCAGATGGGCGAGCTGTGGCCCAGAGAGGGGCAGAGACCTGCCCGAGGTCACACAGGAAGCTGGTGGCAGCAGGGCCAAGGCATAGCCCGGCCCCCTGCCCCGAACCTGGGCCTCTCCCCTGGGGGCCCCTGCACCTGTCTCCCCCAAGCCGATCCTCCATGGTCAGGCACAGATCACTGGGCGAGGCGGATAAGGTTTCTGGACAGCTGGGGGGTGGGTACGGTGGGCTTGGGTGCAGGGGCGGGGAGGGTGGGGGAGCACACGGGGGCAGGTGAGAAGGCAGGCTGCGGGAAGTTCTCACGCACGGGGTGACCTGGCCTGCCCTGGCTGCCCACCCACCGCCACTGACAACCGCTATTTAGGGTGAGCTGGGCAGTCCGTGCATGTGTGGCCCAGAGGCAAAGGCTCAGTCCCCATCCAGGGAGGGCACAGGGGCCCTGGTCCTCGGGACAGCCCTGCCTCCAGCTCCCGTCTGCCGGTGGGAGGAGGCTCTGTCTCTGGGAAGCCCCAGAGTCTCTAGTTGGGGATTGATTCTCTCCCCTGGGGACTGAGTGCTCAGCGTGACCGAGCAGTGTCTGGAGCAGCCTTGTGAGGAGGGAATACCCCAGGTAGGGACCTGCAAGCTGAGGCTGTGGGCTCTGCCACCCGCTTGCTGGGTAAGCACTTTTGACCCCTTGGGCCTCGGTTTCTCCTTCTGGATGATGGGCTGATGATCCCACCCATCCACCCCCACACACCGAGGGCTGCTGGGAGGAGAGGGAGGACAGGCCAGGGCCCAGGCGTGCAGAAGATGAGAATACAGGGTCTGTTGTCATTGTTACGCTCGTTACAGATGGAGTCTCTCCCAGCCCCAGGGAAAGCCGGTGGCCCAAGGGGAGGGGCCTGGGGACCGGGAGCCTTTCATCGCCTGGGCCGGCTCCAAGCAGTGCTCGTCTGGGGATGATGAATGACTGTCAGCCTGGGTCTGAGGCCTGGGAGAGACCACGTGGAGTGGAGGCCCAGAGACCTGGGATCGAGAGGACAGAGCCTCACCCTGGAAGGGCCCCAGCCCGTCTACCCATCCCTCTGTCCAGGCCGTTATCCTCTGCCCCTAAAAAGAGAATGTAGCAGGAGGGGCTGGGGAATCGCCACAGGGGCGCTAAGGATATTTTCTTCTTTTTTTTCTTTTTCTCTTTTTTTTTTTTTTTTGAGACAGGGTCTCACTGTGTTGCCCAGGCTGGAGTGCAGTGATACCATCATAACTCACTGCAGCCTCAAACGCTGGACTCAAGTGATCCTCCCTCCTCAGCCTCCCGAGTAGCTAGGAAAACAAGCACACACCACCATGCCCGGCCAATTTTTAAACTTTTTGTAGAGACGAGGTCTCACTATGTTACCCAGGCTGGTCTCCAACCCCTGGGCTCAAGCAATCCTCCTGCCTTGGCCTCCCAAAGTGCTGGGATTACAGGCGTGAGCTGCTGTGGCTTGCTCTAAAAACGTTTTCTAAAGGGCTTGGGCTGGTGGGAAGGAATCCCTGCTGGGCCGGGTTTACTCCATGGTCATGTCCAGCAGATGGCCACCAAAGTCTTAGTCCATTGTGGGATGCTGGGCCCAGGGGTGCCCTGAGGCTTCCGACAGCCCCCCAAGATAGGCTGTGTCCTGGGAGGAGCAGAGCCCACTGAGGTGAAGAAGGAGGTCTCCCCTTCTGCCCTCCCTATCCTCCATAAAGAAGGTGTTTATGGTTTGTTTGGAAAAACTGGACCGTGGCTGGGCCCCAGACCAAGGCCAGAGTGGCCTAGCTACCCAAGGAGATAGGGGCCTGGCCTTTTAGGAACTTGCTCTGGCATGGCCTGGCAGGAGCTGTGTGATGCTGGGTGGATCGGCACTCTCAGAGCCTGGCTTTCCATACTTTGGGGGTCGCTCAAATCGGGGGTGTAGAGCGCCCAGCACGGCGCCTCGCACAGTTCAGGGCTGCCGGCTCCCGAGTTGGCTGCTCTTGGTCCTGGAGCACCATCATCACCGACCGCATTTCCACAGGTAGAGCAGCGTGGCTTCCTGCACGCCAGAAGGGAGAGGCTGGCACCAAGATGTTGTTGAAAACATGGCTGGGTGCAATGGCTCACGTCTGTAATCCCAGCACGTTGGGAGGCCAAGGCGAGCAGATCTCTTGAGTCCAGGAGTTCAAGACCAGCCTGGGCAACATAGCAACACTCCATCTCTACCAAAAAATACAAAAATTAGCTGGGCATGGTGGCACATGCCTGTAGTTCCAGGTACTTGGGAGGCTGAGGTGGGAGGATGATTTGAGCCCTGGAGGTTGAGGCTGCAGGGAGCTATGATTGTACCACTGCATTCCAGTCTGGGCCACAGAGAGAGACCCTGTCTCACGAAAGAAAGAAAGAAAGAGAGAGAGAGAGAGAGAGAAAGAAAGAAAGAAAGAAAGAAAGAAAGAAAGAAAGAAAGAAAGCAAAGAAGGAAAGAAAGAAAGAGAGAAAGAGGGAAGGAAGGAAGGAAGGGAGAGAAAGAAAGAGAGAAAGAGAGAAAGAGAGAGAGAGAAAGAGAGAAAGAGGGAAGGAAGGAAGGATGAAGGAGGAAGGGAGGGGAGGGGAGGAAAGGAAAGAGAGAGGGAGGGAGGGAAGGAGAGCTGGTGTAAATCACAGATCAGCGTGAAAAATTGTGCAGGTCAAAATATGAAGAGAATTGCAGAAGTGATTCAAAGTTCCTTCCCTAGTGCTTGTTAATTTTTTTTTTTTTAGATGGAGTCTCGCTCTGTTGCCCAAGCGGGAGTGCAGTGGTGCGATCTTGGCTCACTGCAACCTCCGCCTCCTGGGTTCAAGCAATTCTCCTGCCTCAGCCTCCCGAGTAGCTGGTATGACAGGTGCCCGCCAGCACACCCAGCTAATTTTTGTATTTTTAGTAGAGATGGGGTTTCACCATGTTGGCCAGGTTGGTCTCGAACTCCTGACCTCAGGTGATCCGCCCACCTCGGCCTCCCAGAGTGCTGGGATTACAGGCGTGAGCCGCCACGCCCAGCCTCTTCACCGTTTTAGGTGCACAGTTCAGTGGCATTAAGTACATTCACATTTGTGTGTGGCCATCACCACCATCGTCTCCAGAACATTCTCCTCTTCCCAAACTGAAGATCTGTCCCCATTAAACACTCGCTCCCCATCATCCCCCTGCCCCAGCCCCGGGCACCCCCATCCTACTTCCTGTCTCTGGATTTGAGGATCTAGGGACCTCGTATGAGTGAATGGCACAGTCTGTGTCCTGTTGGGTCTGGCTTATTGCACAGAGCAAAATGTCCTTAAGGTTCACCCATGCTGTAGCCTGTGTCAGAATTTTTTCTCCTTTCCTCTTTTTTAGAGACAGAGTCTCACTCTGTCACCGAGGCGGGAGTGCAGTGGCGTGATCCCGGCTCACTGCAGCCTCCCTCTTCTAGGCTCGAGCGATCCTCCCACCGCAGCCTCCCAAGTAACTGGGACTATAGGCACGCATCACCACACCCAGCTAATTCTTGTATTTTTTGTAGAGATGGGGTCTTGCTATGTTTCCCAGGCTGGTCTCAAACTCCTGGGCTCAAGTGATCCACCTGCCTCTGCCTCTCAAAGTGCTGGAATTACAGGCATGAGCAACCGAGCCTGGTCTGAATTTATTTCCTTTTAAAGGCTGAAGATAATTATTAATTACAAAGAGAAAAAAAGAGAAAAAAACTGGAGAAATGCAACAGGCATCAGGGTAACAAAGCTGTCAATTAACCTCACCTGTGACTGACAGGACGGACAGCCCAGCACCCCTGCTCCAAAGCCCCGAGGAGACACAGCATCCTTCTGTTATGTTCCCCGGCAGAAATGCGCTGATCATGGGGAAACGCCACACGTCCAAACCAAGGGGTGTTTTCCAAAGTAACTGGCCAGCGTCCCTTAGCAAATGTCAACATGTGAACCATTCTTCATTGGTACCCAGAATGAAGGAAACCAAGGAGGCAGCTGCCTGCAGCATGGGGTCCTGGGACATGGATGTTGGCAAGACAACTGATGAGATTAAAATAAGACCTGAGACCCATGTGCATCGTTTGTACCATGGTTTACTAGAGCAGCTCATAATGTCTTCTGAGAGTTGACTGTTGAATGTTCAGGAATTTTGCAAGCCAGTTGTTAAACCATTGATAGCTTAAAATTGGCCTTGGCGGGAGTATTTACACCATGGAAATTGGCAAATGCTAGGGAACAGACCTGGCTTGCATACAATCGGCTACGTAGATGTAAACTCTAGGAGACGTTGGGGGCAGGCGCACCACTGGCTATGTAGACGTTGACTCTAGGAGAAGTTGGGTGCCGGTGTACTGGAATACTGGGTATTAGTTTGCAAATTGGAAATTATTTCAAAATAAAAAATAAAATTTATTTTTAAATTGTAAAAGACTGAGCTCATCAGCCTCCTGGGTAGGATCCCTGCCAAACCAGCTCCCTGTCTTCATCCCCTTTGAAGGCATCAGGCACCAGCCAAGGCTGACAAAAACAGGCCTGGTGTCTCTGCCTCTTTCTTGAAAGACACTCTTTCCCCAGCCCCTGGGATATCACCCTCTCCCGGTTTTTCTTCTCTTCCTCAGTACCTTTCAGTCTTTTTGTACAGGTTTCAATTTCATTCAATCCAACCACCATCCATCTATCTACCCAATCTCATCCATCCATCCAGCCACCCATCCATCTATATCCACCCATCCATCCACCCATCTGCTCATCCATCCATCCACCATCCATCCACCCACCCAGCCACCCATCCATCTGTATCCACCCATCTACCCACCCATCCGTTCATCCATCCATCCACACATTCATCCATCCACTCACTCATCCATCTGCCCATCCATCCATCCATCCATCCATCCATCCATCCATCCATCCACACATTCGTCCATCCACTCACTCATCCATCTGCCCATCCATCCATCCATCCATCCACCCACACACACACACATTCATCCATCCACTCACTCATCCATCCACCTGCCTGCCCATTCATCCACCCATCCACCCACCCATCCACTCATCCATTCATCCAGCCACTCATCCATTCATCCATCCATCCATCCATCCACCCACCCACCCACCCACACATTCATCTATCCACTCACTCATCCATCTACCCACCCACCTGTTTATCCATCCATCCATCTATCCACCCATCCATCCATTCATCCACCCACCCACCCACACATTCATCCATCCACTCATCCATCCACCCACCCACCTATTTATCCATCCATCCATCCATCCATCCATCCACCCACCCACCCACCTACCCATCCATCTATTTATTCACCATACATTCATTGAGCAATTTAAATGCAGGGCATTGTGCTGGTTCATCGTTCAGTAATGAACCAAACAGGCAAAACCCCCTGACCTCATGAAGCTCATGTGCCAGTGTGGAAGAAAAACAAGCAAACAAGAGAAGAGATCTATGAATTATATATGAAGGAAGGGAATACATACGGGAGGAGGGCATTTACTCAGGTGGCCAGGGAAGGCTCCTCGGAGAGGTGTCACTTAAGCTGAGACCCGAAGGATGAGGTGGAGATAGTTATGTGGGGTTTGGGGAAGGGCATCACAGGCAGAGGTCATGGCACAGAGGAAGGCCAGTACGGCACAGGGGCAGGGGGTGGATGAGGTGGGGGTGGGCAGAGCCAGATCTCTAGGGCCTGGGAGGCCTGTTGAGATGTGTGACTCCTCTTCTACGTTTCACAGGAAGATGCTGGTGGGATTCAGTCATGGGAGGACATGGATTCAATATGCCCACCATGACTGCTTTGAAGAGAAGGGGCCCAAGGGACAGGGCAGAGACAGGGAGACCAGTGAGGAGGGTGTGGGGGATGTCCAGGTTCCCCGGGGAGGTGGGCAGCGCAGCCTGGGTGATGGGGGAAGACAGGTAGAGCCACCAGGCCTTGCCGATGAGTGGATGTACCAAGAGAGGGAGAGAGGGGGGGTGAAAAATCCACTCCCAGCTCCCCAGCCTGAGCAGCCAGGTTGATGACCAGTTCATGGAGAGGCTGGGACACCCAACCTACATCCTGCTGTGAGGGGGATGAGCTTATGTGCAGGACAGAGACCTGGGAATTGCACTCTGCAACCCACCTGCTGTGGCCCCACCTCGGCCCCTGATGTCCCCTCTCCTGGCACACACCCCAGGGGCCACGAACATCTCCTGTCCCCGCCCTGGCTCCACCATGAACTCCGAGCCTGCAACCATGTGTCCACCATGTTATCCAGGCACGTAGCAAGGGTCAAAACGAGTCGATGGTGTTTGATGGGGGCCCGATGTGTGGGTTGGACCCTGACATCGGAGGTGCCATGCCTACTGCTCAGTGCACCAGCCCTTAAAACCAGGACTTTCCAATGTGGGGCGGTGCAGTGAGACAAGAGGCAACCACGTTGCTGGGGGTGCTGAAGCCAGGCCAGCCCTTCTGGAGAGTGACTTGGCAACATGCACTCTGTGCCATGGAAATGCTCAGCACCTCTGACCCAGCGACGCTGCCTCTGGGATGCCCTTCCGGGGAAATTATCCACAATATGGGGAGAGATTTAAGCCAAAGATATTCATGGCAACGTTATCTTTAATGACCAAAAAAAATTGGAAGCAGCTGAAATGTCCAACAATTGGGGAGTTGTTTAGTAAATTACGATACACACACTCGGTGGAATACTAGGTGGTCATTAAAAGTGCTAATTGCGAAGACTGGGTGGTTATGTACAAACACAACTACAGCATGATGCTGAGGGAAGCCACGTATGGAATTATGAGTACATTAAGGGTGTAATGATGTAAAAAACATATGCAGCCTGAGAATGCGTGGATGAAGAGGACAGCGTGAGAGAGTGTGGCACTGAGGCAGGGACATGGAGCTCATTATCTTTTTCTGCTTTCTGTGAAGTATTACATTACTTTGGTAATCTGAAATATGAACTGCCCAGTAGGATCATGGGTGGTAGGATCATGGGTGAGTCTTGTTTTTCCCTTATACTTTCTTGGATTTTCTAAATGTTTTCCTACAAAGAGGGTCACCTTGGACCTGCTATCTCAGAGGAGATAAGATGCGGTTTAGAGTAGGGGGGGCTCCTGGGGGTCACCACCTCGGGGTGTTGCCATAGGGACATCATTCTCACCATAGGGAGGAGGAACAGATGTACCCATAGGGCAGTAGGGTGGGGCCAGTCCGTCAGCAGAAATCCTGAGCTCCCCAGGGAAGGGGAGGTACCTTAGGAGGGAGGGGCTCCCCGCCCTTGGGAAGAGTCTTGGGCTGTCACAGAGGGATCTCTTCCAAAGGATAATGGGTGGTTAGACAGCTATCAGGTGCACTCTTCGAGAACAACGTGATCAATTGCAGGCTGTTTGTTCTATGCCTGCCCAGTGCCCAGGTTTTACCTGTGTCACCTCACTTAAGCCTCAGAGTGGTCCTGTGAAAATCAACCTTGTTTTTTTAGGAGGAAATGGAGACCTCAAGCAACTTGATCAGAGTCATGCAGCTGGTCAGTGAGTGGGCACCATGGGAGTAGCTCTCCTAGGATTGTGCAGTCCACAACTTAGATCACTGTCCAGGGCCTGCATCGGGATTCAAATTCAAGTCTACTGGAGTTCAGAGTCTGGGGTTTCCATTGCAGCCTCAGGCCATGCACCAGAACCCTGGGGCTCACAGATTGAGATGCTTTCCTAGTCACTAGGGTTGAGAAACCAGGGAGAGGGAGGAGGGGACAGGAATGACAAGCATGAAGATGATGAAGATGATGATGCTGGAGACAACGAAGGTGATGATAGAGGTAATGATAGAGTGGATGAGGAGAGCTGCAGCTGAAGATGATGGTGGTAATGGTGGTGATGATGAAGGTGAGGGTGATGATAACGGTGATAGTGGTAATGGTGATAATTATGATGGTGATGGAGGTGATGGTGTTGGTGGTGATAGTGATAATGATGATAATAATGATGTGGTAATGGTGATGTTGATGATGGTGATGATGATGATGGTGGTGGTGATGGTGGTGATGATAATGGTGATGATAGTGATGGTGATGATGAAAGTGATGTTGATGATAATGGTGATGGTGATGAAGATGATATGATGATGTGTTGGTGATGCTGGTGATATTAATGGTGATGATGGTGATGGTGATGATAACGGTGATGGTGGTGATGGTGATGATAAAGGTGATAACAGTGATGGTGGTGATGGAGATGGTGATAATGGTGGTGATGGTGATAATGGTGGTGATGGTGATAATGATGGTGATGGTAAAGATAATGATAATGGTGATGGTGATGAAGGTGATGGTGAAGGTGATAATGGTGATGGTGATGAAGGTAATGGTGATGGTGATGATGATCAAGGTTATATGGTGATGGTGTTGGTGCTGCTGGTGATGATGGTGTTGATGGTAATGGTGTTGATGAAGGTGATAATATTGATGGCGATGGAGGTGATGATGGCGATGGTGTTGATGAAGGTGATAATAGTGATGGCGATGGACGTGATGATGGCGATGGTGTTGATGAAGGTGATAATAGTGATGGCGATGGACGTGATGATGGCGATGGTGTTGATGAAGGTGATAATAGTGATGGCGATGGACGTGATGATGGCGATGGTGTTGATGAAGGTGATAATAGTGATGGCGATGGACGTGATGATGGCGATGGTGATGATGAAGGTGATAATAGTGATGGCGATGGACGTGATGATGGCGATGGTGATGATGAAGGTGATAATAGTGATGGCGATGGAGGTGATGATGGCGATGGTGATGATGAAGGTGATAATAGTGATGGCGATGGAGGTGATGATGGCGATGGTGATGATGAAGGTGATAATAGTGATGGCGATGGAGGTGATGATGGTGATGGTGATGATGAAGGTGATAATAGTGATGGCAATGGAGGTGATGATGGCGATGGTGATGATGAAGGTGATAATGGTGATGGCGATGCAGGTGATGATGGCGATGGTGTTGATGAAGGTGATAATGGTGATGGCGATGCAGGTGATGATGGCGATGGTGTTGATGAAGGTGATAATGGTGATGGCGATGGAGGTGATGATGGCGATGGTGTTGATGAAGGTGATAATGGTGATGGCGATGGAGGTGATGATGGCGATGGTGTTGATGAAGGTGATAATGGTGATGGCGATGGAGGTGATGATGGCAATGGTGTTGATGAAGGTGATAATAGTGATGGCGATGGAGGTGATGATGGCGATGGTGATGATGAAGGTGATAATAGTGATGGCGATGGAGTTGATGATGGCGATGGTGATGATGAAAGTGATAATAGTGATGGCGATGGAGGTGATGATGGCGATGGTGTTGATGAAGGTGATAATAGTGATGGCGATGGAGGTGATGATGGTGATGGTGTTGATGAAGGTGATAATAGTGATGGTGATGGAGGTGATGATGGTGATGGTGATGATGAAGGTGATAATAGTGATGGTGATGGAGGTGATGATGGTGATGGTGATGATGAAGATGATAATAGTCATGGCGATGGACGTGATGATGGCAATGGTGTTGATGAAGGTGATAATAGTGATGGTGATGCAGGTGATGATGGTGATGGTGATGATGAAGATGATAATAGTGATGGTGATGGAGGAGATGATGGTGATGGTAGTGATAATGATGTGATGATAGTGATGATGGTGACAATCATGGTGACAGTGACTATAATTTATTCAATGTCCTCTATGCACCAGGCACTGCGCTGTCTTTTCAGAGAAGAGATTTGTGTGGTGGGTGCGAATCTGCCTATTTTACAGATGAGACTGACTTGCCCAATGTCACTCAGCCGGTAAAGGGTAGGGCTAATATGTCAGCCTGAGTCCGTGAGATTCCAGAGCCTGGATCAGACCAAGGCTTGAGGGAGGCTGGGGGAGGGGCTAGGGCTGGGGTCTTGGCAGATGGACCCCACTCACCAGCCAGTGAGTTGTGGGGGAGGAGCAGAAAGCTGGCTGGGCACCGAGCTGTCCACATGGGGGCTGCCCTAGCTGTGGCCGGCTGGGGAAGCCAGCTATGGCCCCTCCCTGGAGGGAAAAAGGTCAGGCCAGCAGCAGAGGTGACACAGGGAGTTAGGCGCTGAGAGGTCCGGGGTGAAGATGACTGGACCTGGGTGGGGGTTCACCTGCTCCAGGTTCCCATTTTGCAGATGGGAAGATGAGGCCTGGAGACGGACAGGTATCTTAAGCATGTTTCTTCTCATCTATCTCTCTCTATAATAATATATAGTAAATATTATATTTATATATTACAATAAATACATAAATATAATATTTGTATGTTATAAATTTAATAAATATAATATATTTATTATATAATAAATATATATATATATTTGAGAAAGGATCTTGCCCTGTTGCCAGGCTGGAGTGCAGTGGCATGATCTTGGCTCACTGCAACCTCCACCTTCTGGGTTCAAGTGATTCCCCTGCCTCAGCCTCCTGAGTAGCTGGGACTACAGGCACGTGCCACCACACCCGGCTAATTTTTTGCATTTTAGTAGAGACAGGGTTTCATCATGTTGGGCAGGATGGTCTCCATCTTCTGACCTCGTGATCCACCCGCCTCAGCCTCCCAAAGTGCTGGGATTACAGGCGTGAGCCACCATGCCCGGCCTCTCATCTATATTGATGATGTCTTGACATCATGGGGACTTTGCTGCCCAGGGAGGGACTGCCTCTCCCGGTGCTAGCTGATTGCTGGGGGACAGCCAAGGCCCCTGCGACTGCCCCTCTCCTGTGCAAATGCGCCAAGGCCCAGGCTGCACCTGCCTCCTCTCTGGGCTGTCACACTCCTGGGCCGATACTTCCCTGCCCTAAATCACCCAGGCCAGAAAGGTGGTGACATGATGATTGTGATGGAAGCTACTGTGGCTATGACCGACCGGAGGCCACCCCTGCAGCCCAGCGCCCTCCACAGTGACCCACACCTCCAGCCCCAGGCCTGCCTGCTGCTCACCGGCCCCGATCCGCGTCTTCCCCTCGCCCCTGCAGCCTCTTGACCAAGCCTCTTCCCCTCGCGGCCCTACATGGTGCGCCATGTGCCCTCCTCAGGGAACTGTGAGTGTAATCTCTTCTTTCAGGGTGGTTGTTTCTGTGTCTGTCACTCTATCATCCAAGACTCAAACAAACCCAGGTACAGGCTCCCAGGTGGCAGGAGTGGCCCGGGGTATGTGTCCATGCGAGACCAGGCTCAGACACAGATCAGCTTCCCGGCTTCCCACGAGTGGGGCTGAAGTGGGCTGAGCAGAGGCGGGCAGGGGCAAGAGGAGGACACACGCGGTCTTCTGGGGCGAGGCAGGACCCACGCGGGCTTCTGGGGCGAGGGCAGGACCCACGCGGGCTTCTGGGGAGAGGGCAGGGGCCTCAGGTGGAGACACACGCGTGCTTCATCTGTACTGGGCTCTGAATTCTGTATCTCTCCTGCCTGCTGGTGACTGGGGGTCCCTGTCTGACTTTGGGCCCGGGACCTCCTCTGTGAACCAAAGAGGGAATGATGTTTTGAGACCTGGGCTTTGGATGCTGGAGGCCGGCAGGGCTGGCGAGGGTGGCAGAGCCTCGGGGCCAGGTCGGGCCTTGGGCGCCCGCCTGCATGCTCCCCTTCTTGGTTGAGCCATCGCCCTGCCCAGGACCTGATTGGCAGTGCCTGAAGGTAACAGAGGGCTGGCAGCCCAAGTATGGGGCATTGGAGCCATGGGCTGGGGCGGCAGCCGTAGCTGGGCGGTGTGGGCAGGAGGCTGGCAGGCGCCGGCCGTGGCTGTCTCCTCCAGGGCCTGCTGGCGTAGCGTCTGGCCGCGGCCCAGCACTGCCGTCATCTGGGCTCAGCTCTCTCTGTCGGCGGGGCTGTCTCTCTTGTGGTGCCGGCCCCGGAGCGCGTGGCCACAGCCAGTCTGGTCCACCCGACATTGAAGCCTCCCTGTCATAATTGGCAATTTTGTCATATTTATTCACAACAGATCGGGTTGTCAGGAGCTTGTGGGGGCTCTCCGGAGGCCCGCCGTGAAATCGGTTTGAAATGGCGTGTCAGGTTTTTCCCTCCCTGCTGAAGCGACCATCTGGCTGATAGACTCAGCGCTGGGATGATACGCTGACCCGGGGAATCATGGCTAAGCTGCTCCCGGGGGGCCACATGCCGGCTGGGCAGCCCCTCGTGCCACACCTGACCTCCCTGTGGGTTCTGGGAGCCAGGCCACAGCGCGAGGCCTGGGCTGGGCAGTGACAGGGGTGGGCACCAGGCTGGGAGCTCCCCGGGTACCCCACTGGCCCTCCATGCTCCACCGGGTTGGCACCTTGCCACCACCCCCAGCCCACCTGGCAGATAGAGTGGGGTGCAGGATGGGGTAGGATGGCTCCTACCCCTGCAGATCCACAGCCGGGCTCGGGCTTCCACTGGGAGCTGGTGTGTACATGGGTGTGTGTGATCCTGAGCACATGTTTGCACACGTGTGTGCTCGCACACAGGCCACGTGACCCAGCGCCCCATGTGCACCAACAGATGAGGGTAAGAGACATTTGCTGCTGTGACAAGCATCCCCAAGTCTCAGTGGCTGCCCACATTCAAGATGGAATTTCTTGATCACATGGCAGTTGGGGTTGACCCAAGTGGCTTTGCTCCATGCAGACATTCAGGCCTCCAGGCGCACTCCTGTGAGCAGCCTGGACCCGCCAGCCTGTGGTTTGTGAGCACTAGTGTCACTCAGTGGGGAGGTGGAGCAGGGGAAAGATGGAGAAGGAGCTGCACGCAGGAAGGTCTGAGCCAACTCCAATGCCTTTTGCTTGGTTCTGTTGATTTCGGTACTGATCCTGTGGTCCCACGTAGGTGCCAGGAATGCTGGGAAATGTAGTTTCCTGGGAGCCCTCCCCCTCTGTCGTCCAGGCTGGAGTGCAGTGGCACAATCGTAGCTCACAGCAGCCTCGACCTCCTGGTCTCAAGTGATCCTCCCGCCGCAGACCCCTCATATAACTGGGACTACAGGCTTGCACCACTACACCTGGCTAATTTTTAAGTTTTTTGTAGAGATGAGGTCTCACTATGTTGCCCAGGCTGGTCTCAAACTTCTGAGACCAATTCTCAAGAACTTCTCAAGCAATTCTCCTGCCTCAGCCTCCCAAAGTGCTGAGATGATAGGCATGAGCCACGATGCCTGGCTAATTATTTTATTTATTTATTTATTTATTTATTTATTTATTGAGACAGAGTCTAGCTCTGTTGCCAGGCTGGAGTGCAGTGGTGCGATCTCAGCTCACTGCAACCTCCGCCTCCCGGGTTCAAGCGATTTTTCTGCCTCAGCCTCCAGAGTAGCTGGAATTATAGGCATGCGCTGCCACACCTGGCTAATTTTTGTATTTTTAGTACAGACGGGGTTTCATCATGTTGGCCAGGATGGTCTTGATCTCCTGACCTCATGATCCACCCACCTCGGCCTCCCAAAGTGCTGGGATTACAGGCGTGAGACACCATGCCCGGCCCCGGCTAATTATTTTACTTTTATTTTTTTGTAGAGACAGGGTCTCACTTTGTAGCCCACGCTGGTCTGAAACTCCTGGCCTCAAGTGATTCTTCGGCCTCAGCCTCCAAAAGCGCTGGGATTACAGGTGTGAGCCCCGCGCCTTGGCCAGGAGCCTGTCAAGCAGGCCAGGTGTGTGCTTTAGGCATCAGCAAAGCCGTGTCACCGAAAACGTCTCTGGGCAGGTGTGGGTGGGAGGGGCCTGACCCTGGGCTGGAGTCTCACCCTGGGCCAGCACTTCGGGACTGGGATGGGTCAGAGGAGGGGTGGCTGGCTGACGTCGCCTGGTCGTTTTTAACGCTGACAGCCACATCAGGAAAGTCTGTTAGGCAACGGTTGGCGAGAAATTGATTGGTTTTGGAGCAAAGACCAAAAGCCAGGGCCTTGGGAAGGTTGTGGGAACCACGGGGTGGTGGGTTGCCTGGCTGCCGGTTCCCATGTGTGTCTGTCCGTCTGTCCCCCGAGGGACCCAGGGTCAGGGGAGGGTCCAGGTGGCCCCATCCTGCTGCTGAAATCCCAGCATGGCTTTTGGGGGATATTGGATGCACAGGGGCCTGCCAGGGATCCAGGTTAGGGTCTGTCTCGGAGCCTCATTGGGGGTTGTGGCTGGCACGTCCCTTGGGAGGTCACTCAGGTTCCCTGCAGCCCCAACCCTCCCACACCTGCTGTCTCCCAGCTGGGCCGGTGTGGGGCCTAGCGGGGCCAGTGCCTGGGGGCTACCTGAGCCGTGTCCATCACACCCCCAGTCTCCCCTCCACCGTGGCCTCCGACCTGCTCTTGGGCCTGGGGGATGTTGCGTCCACACCTGCCTTCTGATCCCACTGTCTCTGCTGACCAGCTGAGTGACGCTGGACAGGTCGGCTCCCCTTTCTGATCCTCGGTTTCTTCCTCTGTGAAGTGGGGAAGAGACCCCAGCCTGCGGGGGCAGGAATCCTGGAGCGAGCGCGGAGAGCGTGGCGGATCCCCTCTTCCCCACTGCTCTCCATGTCTGCACTGGGTGAGCCCTGGCCTTGCGCTGCCTGGAGGGATGTCAGGTGGGCCCTGCTGGCCCTTCCCACGGCCTGGTGTCTCATCTGCCCAGTGCCAGCCCCGGCCACCTGGATGCCGTGGGGGAGACCCCAGCGAGTGTCGGGGTATGGCAGAGAAGCCCCTGCCTCCAGCTGTGGTGGAGTCTCGGGGGAGGCCTGGCTCCTGGCTCGGCCCGCTAAGTGAGGTTTGCATGTTTGAACTCCGAGCCCGGTTGCTATTTTTCTAAGGATTAGGAGAAGCTGCGGCTCTTCACACAGCGCCACCCGGGCCGAGACAAGCATCCTCACTGAGCACCCAACACCCAGGCCCACCTGGGGATGGCAAGGGGGCACAGAGGATGGCCCAGGGCCTGATGGGAGGGGCGGGGCTGTGGGCAGAATTGGGGGCAGAGGCAGAGGGGAGGCCGGGTCCCAGACTTCACGACCCCGCCGACCCAGCGCCTCACTGGGCCTCAGGTTTCCAGCTGCTGAAATACACCGCGGCGCTGATGCCATCCCAGCGCCACTCCTGGCTCAGCACTGCGTTCTGGAGGCGCGCCCAGGCAGCCTCCCTCCCAGCCTCGGTCTCCTCATCTCTGAAACGGGCCGTAGCCCATGCAGGGCTGTAAGGGGGTTAATGTAACTCTGGACATGCAGTGGTCACTGCCAGCGACATGCACCACCCAGATGGGAGCCTGAGACCCAGGCCTGGGCACACCACGCTGACTGGAGCCGTGCTGTCCACGTAAAATGCACACTGAGTCACAGAGGTACAGTACAAGAAAAAGAACACACAATAGTTCAGTAACAATTGTGTTTATATTTAGTGTATCTTGAAATGATGATGCTTTGGACTATTTAGGACTAAATAAAATATATTCTCAAAAGTAACTTCAGGCCAGGCGTGGTGGCTCACGCTTGTAATCCGAGCGCTTTGAGAGGCTGAGGTGGGCAGATCGCTTGAGTCCAGGAGTTCAAGACCCGCCTGAGCAACATAACACGACCCTCATGTCTACAAAATATAAAAAAAATTAGCTGGATGTAGTGGTGTGCGCCTGTGGTCCCAGCTGCTTCGGAAGCTGAGGCGGGAGGGTCACTTGAGCCCAGGAGGTCGAGGCTGCAGTAACCCGAGATGGTCCCACTGCACTCCAGCCTGGGTGACAGACGGAGATCCTGTCTCAAAACAAACCCACAAGCAAAAATCACAGAAAAAGTAACTTCATCTGTTTCTCCTGGCTGTTTCTGGCTATGGCTTCTAGGAAATTTAAAATCGCGTGGCTCCGTGGCTCATCTCTGTTTCCTTGGGCAGGACTGCTGCAGCGATGTTTTCACACCCCCTTTCTTTGCCTCTATTTATTTGTAAAACTGCAAGGCTGCAGCAGGCTAAATACAGGACCGTCGTGCTCTAAGCTTGTCAGGTTCCAGCCTGGAGTTGGTCAGAGATCTTGAACCGGCTCAACTTGCCGGAGGCTCAGTGTTCAGCGTCTCAGACTCTTGGAGGGTGAGGGGCAGGTTGGGGGTCTGGGGGCACCTGGAGCTGGCTCTGAAAGACGTCTAGGAATTGAAGAACGAGGATGGAGGGTGGAAAGCCGGGCGCACTGTGGGCAGGCAGAGTGGGGGGCCAAGGTGAGGGGGGGCAGGCAGTGGGGCTGGCAGCAGCCGGAGAAGCCCAGGCTGGAGCTTGGTCCCCTCCCTGTGGGCGCTGGGGCTGTGGAAGAGATTGTTTAGTTTTTACTCTGAAACCATCTCAAACACAAACAATATTGTAAGAATAGGCCAGGTGCCTTATGCCTGTAATTCCAGCACTTTGGTAGGCTGAGGTGGGAGAACTGCTTGAGCCCAGGAGTTTGAGACCAGCCAGGGCAACATAGCAAGACCCCATCTCTAAAAAAACAACTAGCTGGGTATGGTGGTGCGTGCCTGTAGTTCCGGATACTCAAGAGGCTGAGGTAGGAGGATTGCTTGAGCCTGGAGGTCGAGGCTGCAGTGAGCTGAGATTGTGCCACTGTACTCCACCCTGGGCAACAGAGTGAGAGCTTGTCTCAAAAGAAAAAAAAAAAGTGTATATTCTTACTATGTGTAGTAAGAACAGTACAAAGAACTTTGTCTTTCCTGAACCATTTGAGAATGTCTTGTTGACACAAGCTGCATTTTCCCCAAATACATGATACTCACTCTACAAAATCAGGAAACACAGGCTGGGTGCTGGATTGAAGGGACTTTCTTTCCTTTTTCCAGTCCTATTGCAATCATTTTTTTACTTTTTTTTTTTGACAGGGTCTCCCTCTGTTGCCCAGGCTGGAGTGTAGTTGTGTGATCATAGCTCACTGCAGCCTCGACCTCCCGGGCTCAAGTGATCCTCTGGCCTCAGCCTCCCAAAGTGCTGGGACTAGAGGCAGGAGCCACCACACCCGGCCTTCTGGTGACTTTCTTGTGGATGTGGAGGGATCTCCTGGGACTTGCTAGATTAGGTCATGAAGAAGCTTGGCTGGGCGCGGTGGCTCAGGCCTGTAATCCCAGCACTTTGGGAGGCCGAGGCAGGTGGATCACTTGAGGTCAGGAGTTCAAGACCAACCTGGCCAACATGGCAAAAACCTGTCTCTACTAAAAATACAAAAACTTAGCCAGGTGTGGTGGTGTGCACCTGTAATCCCAGCTACAGCCTCAGGAGGCTGAGGCAGGAGAATCGCTTGAATCTGGGAGTGGAGGTTGTAGTGAGCCAAGATCATGCCACTGCACTCCAGCCTGGGCAACAGAAGGAGACCCTGTCCCCCCCAAAAAAAAAAAAAAAAAAAGGCTGAGCACGGTGGCTCATGTCTGTAATCCCAGCACTTTGAGAGGCTGAGGCAGGCGGATCACCTGAGGTTGGGAGTTCGAGACCAGCCTGACCAACATGAAGAACCACCATCTGTACTAAAAATACAAAATTAGCCAGGCATGGTGGTGGGCGCCTGTAATCCCAGCTACTTGGGAGGCTGACACAGGAGAATCGCTTGAACGCAGGAGGCGGAGGTTCAGTGAGCCAAGATCGCGCCATTACACTCCAGCCTGGGCAACAAGAGCAAAACTCCATCTCAAAAAAAAGAAGAGGCCCGCAGCTTCTCTCTTTAGTCTCTTAGGACCCCCTTGCTGGGCCTCCCGAGCAGCCCTGGAAGAAACTTGATTATCTGGTACCGCCGTGCTGTTGAGGCCACCAGTGGGCGTGCAGCTCATCGTCCTGTGTAAATCACACAGGCCCCTCCTCAGCTCAGCCCCAGTCCTATCCTGGGAAGTGAGGGGCTGTGGAGACTGTGGAAGAGTCGCTGGCTGAACCCTGCCCAGATCACTGACCCACAAAATAGACAGAGACCCTGCAGCTGGTGTTGTTCTAAGTCACTCTGTTTTGGGGGGGGGGGTTGTTAGGAAGCAGTAGGTGACCAGAACACAGGCTCACGACTCCCTTCTACTCCTCAGACCCTGTTGCCCCAGAAACGCCCTTCAGAGCAGAGGGACCCGCACAGAGCCACACGAGACACACTGACGTCACGCCTCTCCAGTGCCCTCTGCCCTGCCTGGGACTCCCCCTGACCCCCAGGACCCCTGTGCTCTGGGAGGTAACAGGCCGTTGCAGAGCGCACCTGTCCTGGGATGTGTCTGCCATCTCCTCTGCGTTGGTTTTGTAATTTGGAGGGAGCAGCCCAGAAGGACCCTGGTTCCTCTCTGGGGCATCCTCCCAGGGACGCCTGGTTTTGGCTGCCCCTTGACGGACACTGTTCACTTTGATTGTTTGATTCAGGGGTGTCCGCCAGGTGTCCCTACTGTAAAGTGACTCTTTCCCTGTTGAGACTGGATATCCTGTTTGTCACCAAATTGTCCATCTCCCCACTTATTTATTCTCCTCCGTTTCGGTACAGACGCCTGTTTCACTCACTGACTTAAAATCTGTGTGAATCATTTTCAACTTGGATGTGCAAATGGTCCCAGTTTTGGCTGGAGGGAGCCCTCCAGGAGGTTCGTGTGTTCTTCACAGCGTCCCCTTCCTGTTCTGACACCTGCGTCCTGAGGCGTCCCCCTCACAGCTCACACGTGGGGTTCTGGGAGGGCCCACAGCTCCCGAGGTGTCAAAGTCACAGGACGACTTCTGGTGGGGAGTGCAGGTAGGGGCTGCGGCTCCGTTTCACCCCGACACAGTCATGCCCACCGATGCTGGCTGGAGGCACATGGTCCTCACAACGGGCCTGGGCCACACCCACCGTCCCAGAATGTGACCTGTGGGACTCAGAAGGCAGCCCCCAGACAGGCCGTGGTGCCGCCCACTCGGTCCCAGGAGGCCTACCTGGCACCTGTCCCAGACACGCAGGTCCAGGGACTGGGAGCAAGGATGTGTGTGCAAATGGGTGTGTGTGCTTAGCATGTGAAAACGGACGCGTGTGTTCACATGTGCACCTGGGCGAGGGAGCAAGTGAGCATGCACAGGGATCCATGTGCGTGTCTGTGTGTGTGCATCTGATGTGTGCGTGTCTGTGTGGGTGCATCTGACGTGTGCGTGTCTGTGTGGGTGCATCTGACGTGTGTGTGTCTGTGTGGGTGCATCTGACGTGTGCGTGTCTGTGTGGGTGCATCTGATGTGTGCGTGTCTGTGTGGGTGCATCTGATGTGTGCGTGTCTGTGTGTGTGCATCTGATGTGTGTGTGTCTGTGTGTGTGCATCTGATGTGTGCGTGTCTGTGTGGGTGCATCTGATGTGTGTGTGTCTGCACATTCCTGTGACCATGTTCACGTCGTGGTGGGAGCCTCAGACTCTGGGGGGGTGGGGGGAGGTTCCTGAGAGGGTGAATGTCCTTGCACACGTGCTTGGGTGTGTTCACGCCTGAGCCAGTGTGTTCACTGAAGTCCTGGGTGTGGCATGCCCGCCTGGGTGTGTGCACGTGTGTGCAAGTGTGGGTAAGCAAGTCAAGTGTGTGCAAGCATGTCCGTGTGAGAGGCATGCATGTGTGTACGAGCATGTGTGTGTGTCCGTGTGTGTGCATGCATGCGTGTACAAGCATGTGCATGTGTGCAAGTGTGTGAATGTGTGTGCATGCACGTGTGTACAAGAATGTGCATGTGTGCGAGTGTGTGCATATGTGTGTGCATGCATGCGTGTACAAGCATGTGTGTGTCCGTGTGTGAGTGCACGTGTGTACAAGCATGTGCATGTGTGCAAGTGTGTGCATGTGTGTGTGCATGCATGCGTGTACAAGCATGTGTGTGTCCGTGTGTGAGTGCATGTGTGTACAAGAATGCATGTGTGCAAGTGTGTGCATGTGTGTGTGCATGCATGTGTGTACAGGCGTGTGTGTACAAGCATGTGCATGTGTGTAAGCGTGTGCACGTGCAGCCTCAGGTAACTGTCAGGTGGGAGGTGCTCATTGTGTCTGAGCGCACACGTGCTTGCATGTGGACGTGTGTGCACGGGCAGTGGTGCCCAGAGGTCATGGGAGGGGGCGCTGCAGACCCTGAGGAGCTCCCCACCCCCTGAAGACGCTGACCATTGCCCCCTGACTGTAGCAGTCAGACTCGGCCCTGCAACAGCCTGGGCTGTGGTTGGGCCTGGCCCCAGCTGGACTTTGCTGCCACCGGGGGAGGGGACGCAGCAGACCCGACAGCTGGGGCCGAGTGGGGGGACCCTGTTCCCCCTGGGGCTGAGGCCCCCTCCAGGCTATTCTAAGGCTGCCCCCAGCTGAGGCAGCAACATCTCCCACCCAGGATTGAGAAGGAGGGACTAGAGCTGGGCCTGGGGGTCAGGCAGAGCTGGGACTGCAGGGCCTGGGGGCTTGTGCTGAGGGGTCTGTGGGACCAGGGGCCTGGGGAGGGGGCTTCCCTGGGCTCCAGAAGCTTCCATGTTCCTGACTTCCATGAGGACAAACAGCTTTGCCTAGGGCTGGTGGGGAGAGCCTGAGGGTGCCACCCACTCCACCCTCGGGGGAGCCAGCCTGGGGCACGGAGAGGCTGTTTCCGCTCCGAGGAGGCCTGCTGGGCCCGAGCCGTAGGCGCCCCACTCTCCGTGGCCCGCAGAATGGGAAGGACCATCGATCCTCCAGGCGGGGGGCAGTGGTGCTGGGAGCCACGTCCCCATCGACTGCGCGGTCTGTGCTCAGTTCCTAATTGGCAGGGCCGGCTGCGTGAGTCTGTCTGGGAGCCCAGAACGCTGGCCACTCCCCCCACCGCTTGGGGGGCAGTGTTGGGAGCCAGGACCGGACACTGGTGTCCTGCCCCTTGGGCAGCCGGTCAAGACCTCCTGGATTTGGAAGGAAACTCCCAAAGGAGGGTGGTCAGCGGCTCAGGGGACCCAGTGATGGGGACACCACAAGGGAGGGGTCAGTCCCCCACCCAAACTGAGCCCAGGGCAGCGGGAGCCTCCCACAGGGGTGGGGGACAGACAGGGAGATCAGGAGACCCGGCCTGTGGTGAGGGGCACAGGAGAAACAGAAGAGTGGATTGCGTATTGGGAGGAAGGGAGGTGGGGTGGCCCAGAGCAGGGCCAGGGTTGGGGCCATCGCTGTAGGCCCAGGATGGCAGTCACTTCCCTGTGGGGGTGAGGCCCCACTTGTGTCCTGAGGGGAGCCCTGAGGGCTTGGGCAAGAGACAGAGGGTGGCCTGGAGCTGCCTGGAAGATGCTGAGCTGTCCGTCTCTGGGGGCATGTAAGGGGAGGCCCTGAGAGGGGACCCTGCCCTGCGTGCGCAGGAGTTCGAGTGGATGAGGCAGACCTCAGAAGTGTCCCCAAGGGCCACTCTGCTGAGCAATTATGACGGCGGGGCCAGGAAGCCAGGCCCTTCTCCCCGGAGAGCCCTCCTGAAGGGATGCTTGCAAGCCGAGGCCCAACGGGGCTCCCTACTCCCTGCTTGGCTCACCGCCTGCCTGGCTGCTGGCCCCTCAACCCAGTCCCCCCAGAATCCAGCTGCCCCCAATCAGGCCAGCCACTGCCTAGTGTGGCCACCAGTGACAACAGACGCCCCACAACCTGAGCCTCAGACGGAGCATGAACCCTGGAGGGCGGCAGGGCCTTCCTTGGCCCCTGGATGTGGCAGCCTGGCCTCCAGGTGTCCCTCCCTCCAGCTCCCCACTGCTCCTGCCCCCAGGTCCCCTGTCTTCCCTCACCCCCCATGCCTGCAGCCCGCCTGGGTCCTGGGAGCCCGGCCCATTCAGATCCCCCTCAGCCCTCCTTCCATGCGGCCCAGACCCCAGGACTCTCGATGCAGAAGGAAGGGAAGCATCCGCTGAGGTCTGACTATGGTCAGAGGGGCCCCACGCTGGCTGCTGGCCGTGGGTAGGGGCGCTGGGGCCAGCTCCTGCCAGCCGGGACCCATCCATGGGAGCTGACTATCCGCAGCTCTGCCCCGCTGCGTGCTCGGCCACCCCAAGTCAGCAGCTGGACATCGGCTGGGAGGGAGTGTTTGCACCATGGAACCTGGCAAACGCAGCACCCCAGGACCCATCCATGGGAGCTGACTATCCGCAGCTCTGTCCTGCTCCGTGCTCGGCCACCCCAAGTCGGCAGCTGGACATTGGCTGGGAGGGAGTGTTTGCACCATGGAACCTGGCAAACGCAGCACCCCAGCGCTTTATTTCCTGAGAGCGTTTACCAGCAGCAAGCAACACGCCAAAGCCTCATTTTGCTTCCAGCAAACTTGCCCAGTGGCTCATCTACTCCCATATTCTGGATGGGGAAACTGAGGCCCAGAGAGGAGCAGGGGTGCCCGGAGCCTGCAGCCATCGCGGAGGAGCAAGGTGGCTGAGCTGAAGCTGTTCCTGCCCCTGCCAGACACCAGGGAGACCCCTGGGCCCCTCCACGCCCCTCCCACCCGGGGCTGGCCAGGGGCACCCATCTCGCCCACCGCCCCAGGCAGGTGCGCGGCCGCCCTGCCCACTCGCGGGCCTGCGGGCCCCGCCGGCCCATAAATCAGCCGCTAATCCTTCCCCTCCGCCGGCCTCTCGTGGGGCGTGATGGATGGGCTCCCGGCCTCGCCGACTGCTGTGAAATCACTCAGCAGCCAGGCAAGCCCCTAAATCTGACGCACAGAGTGTTGAAAGGAAGGATGTCTGTTTTCATAACCTACCTCAGTTACAATAAATATTTAAAATGCACATTAACATCCTCTGGCCGCACAATCGGCCTCTGTGGCCCCGGCCCGTGCAGATTTAATTAGCCCCCGGCTTCCCCTGCCGGCCGCGCTCGCCCGTGGACGGAAGGCCCCTGTTTTCTTAAACTCCCGGCCCGCCATAAATATCGGCCTCGCGCAGCTGAGCTGAAACAGAGGCCTTTTGTCTGCGTGGCCGCCCTCCACTGGCCTCTCGGCTGGGCCTGGCAGGGCGGGCCCCAGCGCCAGGCGGTGGGGGCGGCAGGGGTCCGGCGGGGTCTCTGGGCTTGTGAGTGCTGGGGGGTGAGTCCCTGGGTGTCCTGGCTACAGTGAGCCCTGGCTGGGGTTCCCCCAAATGCTCCCCAGTACCAGAGGCGTTGGGAAGAAGTGGGGAACTCCTGAAATAAAGGGGGAGCCAGCCTTCAATGTGGAGCGGCCGACGGGCCAGTGCTGCCCGGTGGTTCTTGTGCCCTGGACCCCAACGGCGGCATCCTGGGGTGGCAGGTACCCCGTCCTGTAGTGCAAAGCCGAGTCGTCAGGGCCCGTCATGTGCCCTGGAGCCAGGCCCTGGGCTAAGCACCTTCCTGTGACCCGCTCAGAGGAACCGCTGGCAGTGGGGATGGCGTCACCCCCATTTGAGAGATGAGGAGACTGAGGCTCAGAGGGGGGACGCGGCTTGCCCGAGTCCCATGGATTGAGAGGGGCAGACCTGGATTCGTCTGTGGCCCAAGATTTTGGAGACCCCGGTGTGGCCTGCCGGGCAGCCAGCTTGTCCACAGCCTTGCTCATTTGTTCCTTCGTTCCTTCATTCATTTGTTCATTTACCAGGAGTTTCTTCTCTCTCCCTCGCTCCCACCTGTCTTTGTTTTTTCAGGCATCTGACTCTGCCGCCCCGGGGAAGCGCCTCCCTGGGGCCCCAGCCCGCTCTCTGGCTGGTGCGGAGGCTCCTCCTGAACGGGGTACCCAGCCGAGCACAGGCCTAGAGGCGGGAAAGCTTCTGGGGCTACAGGGCACAGGCAGGGGCTGGGAGGGGCAGGGAGTGGAGGGGACACTGGCCATGGTTCTGGAGGCCCCGAATGCCAGGATGAGGCTGCCTGACTGTCTCTGGTAGGGTTAGGAGCAAGAAACTGGCAGAATGGAGATGGGAAGGGGCTGGGGTGGGGCCAGGCTGGCATGGAGGATGCCAGGAGTTCTCCCTGGAGGAGGTGGCTGCAGGGAGTCCCGCTTGCCCTGTCCTCTACTCTCTCGGCTCCCCGGGGAGGCGTATCCGCAGCCCTGCCTTCGCAGCCTCCAGGAGGTGCGGAACTGGCTGAGCTTTTCCGAGCTGTGGACGGGGCCCCCTTGGGCCGGCGAGGACCCCAGGCTGTAAACACACGGCTGGAATCAGCGCTCTGGGCACGGGGCTGAGGCTAAAGGAAGCGACCCAGGCCTGCCTTCTTTGGCCTCACGTGGTGGGGAAACTGAGGCCCAGGCCAGGGCTGCCTAACACACGGGTGGCCGAGTGTGCAGCCCCTGGTACCTGTGAGTATGGCCGTACTAGGAAATGAGGTCTGTGCAAATGACCAGGTGGCTGTGGCCCTGGGGGGTTCTGTCTAAGGTGACGGCTGTCCTCAGGAGAGGATGGGGAAGTCAGACTCGGAAACACGGGGAAGAATGCTTTGTAAAGACAAGCAGAGACCCCGGAGCACCATGTCTGCATGGTGAGGCCCGCCCAGGAGTGCTGGCAGCCCCGGAGGTTGGAGGGGGCCTGGAGCTGGGCCCCCCCAGAAGGAGGAGGGAACCAGCCCTCCCAACGCCTGGTCTTGGGCTTGGCCTCCAGAACGGTGACGGCCAATTCCTGTGGACTGAGGCTCCCGAGTTTGCGGCATTTTGTTCCAGCTTCCCACAAACCAGTGCCATGGCTCAGCCTGGGCGCCGCTGGGTGCAGGTCCTTCCGTGACATCATATAGCTCCGAGGCCGGTGGGAGAACCCAGAAGGTCTCCAGCAGGCCGGGCCTGGGGTTCCACCCAGAGTCTGAGGGGCTTTTGGCCTCTGGATTGCAAAGCGCATGGAGGAGGCTGAGGGGTTGGGAGAGTGCGGCCCCCAGGGAGGGGTTGGGGGAGTGTAGCCCCCAGGCAGGAAGGCCTTTGCACCCCAGGCCTAGCCCCCCAGCCTGACTCTCCCAGATGTCACCAGGTAGGGGCAGTGTTCAGAGTCCTTTCTTGGGGCTCCAAGGTCCATGGTGTGGCCCAGGGAGGGGGTACCAGGGCCCCCCATGCAGGTCAGTGTGAGGCCAGCTACGATGCGCCGTGCACTGCCCTCTGCCCCATCCAGGTGCCCCGAGGGTATGGCCAGCATTTAAGGGCCCTCGCTTCCTGGGGGTGTGTACGTGGCTGCTGCTCTCCGCTCCCCTGGGCTGGGGTCTCACCGCCCTCCTCCTCTGCTGCCCCTCAGGGCTGGCTGGGTGCTTCCTGGGTTCAAGTCCAGACGCCACTTGCTGGCAGTGTGGTCAGGGTGGGTCTCGAACTCTTCAACTCCAGGTCCCTGCTCTTTGGATGGGGCCTCTGGGGAGGGCCTGGAAGGTGACATTGAGATGTGCTGTCCCTGAAGCACTCCACATCTCAGTGGCTTCAAATATCGATTTTGCTCACAAACTGGGGACTTGGCAGGGCCAGCTTGTCTCCGCGGCAGCTGGGAGTTGGGGCGGAGGCTGGATCCAGGCAAAGGCTCTTCGCTTGCACGTGGGACTGTGAGGTCCAGGGCTGGGGCCCGCAGGTGCCGCTGTGTGGCCTGGGCCTCCTCACAGCATAGAGGCCGGGTACCAGGGCAGATGGGAGCGGCAGGGCCTTCTCCCACTCTGCTCGGGCACCTCAGGGCTTTCCCTCCCCCACACGCCGGCCATTAGAAGGGAGGCACCAAGCCTGCCTGTCTTCCAGGCAGGGAAAGCAGAGGTCTCTCTCTCTATGGCAGAGGCCAGTTCCAGACGGGTGTGTGGGAGGGAGATGCAGCCATGGCCGACTTTGGAGAATACTCTCGGACGCATGAGGCACTGTGGCCACGTATGGTGCTTGGGGTCCAGGCCCGACCCCAACTGCTGCCCCTGACGATGCCCCAGCGGCCCCCCACTGCCCCCCAGCCTGCCCTCCTCCAGGCCCCGCCCCTCCTTCCAACCACAGGGCCCTGGAGCCTGCTGCCACCTCTGCCCTCCCTCCTATGCTCCCCTAGTTCACTCCCACTCTCCCCAGTCACCTCCTCAGGGAAGCCCTCCCTGACCTCCCCAGAACCTCCTTTCACAGCCCCACTCCAGGCTCCTGAGCTTCTTCAGAGCACAGGGCAGGCTGCAGGCCTGCATTATATTGAAGTATTATTATTATTCGATGTCTGTCCCCACACTCTTAGCCAGCTTCCACTCAGACTGTAGGCTCTAGCCCTTAGCATGGGGCTGGCATTCAGTATGTATCCACCCCGACTGTAGGCTGCAGCCCTTAGCATGGGGCCAGCATTCAGTACGTGTGGACACATCATTACCTGTGCATATTCTACACATCATTATATTTTATTATATATTATATGTGTCTGTAATATATCTGCATATATTATGTTATACATAAAATGTAAATATAAGCTGGGCACAGAGGCTCACGCCTGTAATCCCAGCACTTTGGGAAGTTGAGACAGAGGATTGCTTGAGCCCAAGGGTTCAAGACCAGCCTGGGTAACATAGTGAGACCCCCATCTCTACAAAAAATCTTTTAAAAAATTGGCAAGGTGTGGTGTTGTGCACCTGTCATTCCAGCTACTGAGGAGGCTGAGGCAGGAGGATCGCTTGAGCTCAGGATTTCAAAGCTGCAATGAGCGATGATCTTGCCACTGCACTCCAGCTTGGGCAACAGAGCAAGATCCCATCTCAAAAAACAAAAACAATATATGTATATGTGTCTATATATATGTACGTATATGTGTAGATATGGCTATGTCTATATGTATGTCTATATAGAGGTCTATTAAGAAAGAAGAAAACAACCTTTCCTGCTGCCCTCCTCTTCCCACCTTTTGCCTAGTTTATAAGACAGGAGAAAAGGAAAAAAGCAAAAAGTTGGAAAGAAACAGAAGTAAGATAAATAGCCAGACAGCCTTGGCACCACCACTTGGCCCTAGAAGTTAAAATAATAATATCAACCCCTGCCCTAAACTACTTGTGTTATCTGTAAATTCCAGATGCTGTATGAAGAAGCACTGCAAAACTTTCTGTTCTGTCAGCTGATGCACGTTCCCTTCACTTGCTTGATCTATCACGACCCTTTCACGTGGACCCCTTAGAGTTGTAAGCCCTTAAAAGGGCCAAGAATTTCTTTCTTAGGGAGCTCGGCTCTTAAGACGCAAGTCTGCCGAAGCTCCCAGCTGAATGAAGCCTCCTTCTTTCTTTCTTTCTTTTTTTTTTTTTTTGAGATGGAGTCTCACTCTGTTGCCCAGGCTGGAGTGCAGTGGCGTGATCTCGGCTCACTGCAAGCTCCACCTCCCAGGTTCACGCCATTCTCCTGCTTCAGCCTCCTGAGTAGCTAGGACTACAGGCGCCCGCCACCGCGCCTGGCTAATTTTTTGTATTTTTAGTAGAGACGAGGTTTCACCATGTTAGCCAGGATGGTCTCGATCTCCTGACCTCATGATCCACCCACCTCGGCTTCCCAAAGTGCTGGGATTACAGGCGTGAGCCACCGCGCCTGGCCTCCTTCCTTCTTTAATCTGGTGTCTGAGGAGTTTTGTCTGAGGCTCGTCCTGCTACATATGTATATATGTATATGTGTATACAAGTGTCTATATATGTACATATCTATGAATATATGTATATGTGCATACGTATATGTGTTTATGTACATGCACATATGTGTATATATGTATATGGAGATATGTATATGTGTATGTGTATATATATATGGATATGGATATATGTGTATGTATATGTGTATATGTACATATGTATATGTCTATATATGTATTTGTGTATGTGTATATGTCTATATATGTTTATATGTATATGTATATATGTGTATATGTGCATGTATGTCTATATATGTATATGTGTATATGTATATGTGTATGTGTATATGTATATGTGTATATGTATATATGTGTATAAGTATATATGTGTATATGTATAGTCTTTATATGTATATGTCTATATATAAGTAGATATATATGCATACGTATATATGTATATGTGTTTATGCATATGTGTATATGTATATATGTTTATGTATATGTATATATGTATGTGTGTATATGTATATGTGTATATATGTATATGTGTGTATGTATATGTGTGTATATATGTATGTGCATATATATGTATATAAGAGAGACTTATTGTAGGCATCAGCTGCTGTGATCGTGGGGCTGGCAGGCAAGTCCTGGATCTGCACAACCACCCTCCAGGAAGGGCAGACTGGACGTGGGTCCAGGAGCAGAGCTGCTATCCACAGGCGGACTCTCTCCTTCCTCTGGGAGCTCTGGTGCTGCCCTTACTGCCTGCAGCTGACTAGACCAGGCCCACCAGGCTGCCCAGGGTCATTTCTTGTACCTCAAGTCGCCAGACTGTAGATGTCGGCTGTATCTACAGGACACCTTGCAGAATGCCAGGGCCAGCGTTTGCTGGAGTCAGTTTGTTGCCCTGTTCCTCGGACACTGGCATCGGATGCTGCGGTGAACCCTCCTGGGGGCACTGTCCTGACAGGGGAGCTGGGCACCTGCCCCCCAGAGGGCTCCCTGAGGAGGGTGGGGGCCTGGGAGGCTGGGGGAGAGCCGGGTGGTTTCCTCTCAGCAAGTCGGGGAGGTGAGGTGGTGCTTGACCTTGGAGGGTCTCGGAGGTCGGAGGTCTGGCTAAGACGTCCATTCTGCAGGCATTTATGATGTGCCTACTGTTTGTCAGGCTCTGTATCTTGCAGGGGGCAGTGGAAGGGGTGTCTGGGCCTGGAGGCAAATAGGGCAGGAGTGATGGGGGTCTGACCTTGTGGCCAGGGGAAAGGGTAGAACAGGCGAGGTGGGGTCCCTGGAGTACAACACACAGCGTCTTCCCCTCACCTTCCCACAGGCCGGGTGGGGCTCACGAAGCCCTGCCCCCAGGGTGGACCAGGAGGGAGAGACATGGCTTCTGTACCTGAGAGCTGCCTGCGGGCCCAGGGACGTCCCTGTCCTCCAGGCCTCTGCCTTCGTACATGTGAAGGGTGTATGCAGGAGAGAGAGAGCGAGACGGGATCCAGGTTCCCCATCCCAGAGGCCCCCGCCCTCGGGGGAGGAGCACCGTGTGGGGTCTCTAGGGGATCGTGAGCCCCTACGATTGTTTGCAAATCTGTGCAGACTGTAAGTGTGCACGCGTGTGCCATGTGTGTATAAGTGTGTGCATGCATGTACACATACACACATGTGCAGCTCGGTGGCCCAGGCCTTCGTGCACCAGCATCCTGGTGTCAGGGCAGAAGCACCTGGCCTGTCCTCTTCTGCCAGCCCTGGAAGTCCGTGCCGTCACCTCTGACTCCTTCGTGGCTTGGCGCTGTCACAGCCAACCCAGAGGCGGGACAGAGGGCGTTGAGCCCCTCCGTGGGTGGAATATCACTGCAGTTGGGAGCCGTGCCTCAAATCCTCCACGCATGATGCTTCAGGTGCGTCTTCCACGCAGATCACTCTGGCAGGGAGTGCGGGCAGAGGCCAGAGGCTGGGGCCTGCTGGCTTTGCCCCTCTAAGCGAACAGAACGGCCTCTGCCCTGCAGGAATCTTGAGTCCAGGAGAGGAGAGTTTCTCTGGAGGTGGAGGTCAGGCCCGGCGGTCAACAGGCCGAGCTCCTTCGGGCCGAGGCAAGCCGGAGGGCTTCCCAGAGCCGGCACAGTGGATGGCTGAGCAGGCCAGACTCTGACATGAGGTCTGGACAGGCCCTTCCGCCCTTCCGGATGCCAGTCCCCCGCTTGTCTGACCACTGGCCTGCCTGCCCACGGGGCGGCTGAGATGCTGGCGTGTGCCTGCGCGTGTGCACGTGTGTTTGTGTGCGTATGGGGCTCTCTGACAGCTGATAATTCACAGGCGCCGTCAGAGCCGGCTCCCGCTCCCACCCGCTCACTCCTGTTTATGAAGCGAAGGGTAAGTGTTTAATTAGTCGCCTAATTGCCTGGGTAATTGGAGACGAACTCAGCTCTCCAAGTAATCAGTCGGAACAGCCTCGAAAATATCTGGCCCAATATTCATTAGTGTGGCTTGATCGTTAAACAGTTACCGTGTTTGGTTCATGACAAGGCCCAGCAAACAGCTGCGCGCCCGGCAGCCCCCGCCAGCCCTGGCGGACAAACAGCTCCATGCAGACGGATGGACAGCCAGCCAGCACCGGGGCACAGATGTGAGCGGCCAGTGGGGCACAGATACGGGCGGCCAGCGGCACCCGCACCTTCCATCTCTGCCCTGCCCGGCTGCCCTTTCCCCTGGGCCACCCTGGTCTCCCTGGAGCTGCAGAAGTTCCCTCGCTCAGTTGGGCCACCCCCACCCCGCCAGCCTCCTTTGCCCCCAGGGAGCCCGGTGGCTGGGATTCTGGGAGCAGAGCAGAGGCAGAAACCCAAGGCGGCTGGATGAACAAGGCTGGAGGAACAGGGGTCTGCCCCTGCAGAAGAGGGCTGTGGCCATCAGCAGCGCCTCCCCATGCAATTCCCTGTATGGGTTACAAAGCAGGTGCACATCCACAGGGCTCTTTTGCTCTGTATAGTCCTGCAAAGTGAGGGCCAGAAATGTGCCCACTTTACAGATAGGGAAACTGAGGCCCAGAGAGGCAGTGCAGCCTGGGATGGAGCCAGGTCTCTGCCCTTCATCAGCAGCCCCAGGGTCTCTTCTGGAGTTGGGGCTAGCCCATCTGCTTCCTCTCCCCAGAGCCCACCTCCCCGTAAAGAGCAGAGGAAGTGTCTGCCAGGGCAGGGCAGTGGCAGCTGGAGCCCTGGGCCTCCCGTGGAGCAAGACAGCCCCGCAGGCAAATCCCACACCCGTCTGCAGCTGTGGCTAAGAAGCCACCCGGTGTCCTGAACACGTTCACGCATCTGTTCACTCATTCGCTCACTCTTCATCTCACAGCTATTCTTCGAGTTCTTCCTCGAAGAAGAAGAGCCAGGCACTGTGGCAGGCTGGGCACGGCAGGGAACAAACCAGATCCGGCCCTGCCCCCAGCCAGGTCCCCAGGACATTCTGAAGGAGGAGGGTGTGCAGCGAAGGGCCCAGGGTCTGGAGGAGGGGCTCTCGGACCTGAAGGAGGAGTCAGAGCTGGCTGGGTGGGGAGGGAGGGAAAAGCATTGGTGGGTGGAACAGCATGTGCAGAAGTCTCTGAGGCTGCACCGCTGGGGAGGGGAGGGGCTGGGAGGAGCGGGGGTGGGGGCAGCCATGCAAGGTCTCGCCCGCTGAAGCGGTGGGCTTCATTCTAAGGATCAGGGGGAGCCTTTGAGGGGACTGAAGGAGGGGAATCGTGCAGTTTGTGTGATATTTTTTAAAAGAGTTCTACAAGGAGGATGGGTGGGGCCCCTAGGGAAGCCAGGAAGGTGCAGCGGTCCAGGAATGGGGTGGTGTTGTGGACTGGAGAGGGCCGCGTGGGCCCCTCCACGCCCAGGCTGCACTGCACCTGTTCTGGGCCCGGGAGGGGAGCAGGCTTCACCCCCCACCCCCACCCCTAGCTCCCTGGTCTCTGGCTTGGGGCTGGGAGACAGAGAGAGGAGAAAGCGAGCGTTTCCCTGGCTCCCTCTCCTAGGACTGCCTTGCGGTGAGGGCTCCTTCCTCCTCCAGAGCCACAGATCACCCCGCAGCCCCCCTCCTGCCTCGCCCTCAGCTATGCCCGCCCTTCCTGCTGCTGTGGCCCGGGGCAGTGGTGGCCTGCACTGCTACCCCAGGACACCTGCCCAAGTGATCCTCCGGCTGCAGTCCCGCCCACACCTCTGTGAACAGCCCCCTCATTAGAGCTCCTTTTCTGCTTTGAGCCAGCCCTTGGCCAAGTTCCACGTTCACCTGACTCCCACCGAGAACACGGCTTTTTGAGGTTCACGCGCTGAGGGCCCCTTTCCCTGCAAGGGCGGGCACGTGACTTTGCGGTGATTGCACAGGAAGAGCTGGTCTCGGAACCAGGAGCCTGGGCTTGGACCCGGCCCTGTTGTGTGGCTTTGGGCAGGCCACTTACCCTCTCTGAGCCTCATCTGCTCAGCTATTGAATGGGTGTAAAAAGAATACCCACAGATGGGGTTGTGGGGAACATAAGCAAAAACACTAAATAACTGGAAGGAATTAATTTGGGGAGCAGGTTGTAAAATAAATAGCTACCGTTGATGGTGCTTTCAGCAGCTGTCTGGCCTGGTCCAGGTCTTTACAAATGTCACCCCACTTGATATACTCCTCCCATCCTCCTCTTCCTCCTCCTCCCCCTCCTCCCTCCTCCCCCTCCTCCCATCCTCCTCTTCCTCCTCCTCCCCCTCCTCCCTCCTCCCCTCCTCCCTCCTCCCCCTCCTCCCCCTCCTCCCTCCTCCCTCCTCCCCCTCCTCCCTCCTCCCCCTCCTCACTCCTCCCCCTCCTCACTCCTCCCCCCTCCCCCTCCTCCCTCCTCCCCGTCCTCCCTCCTCCCTCCTCCCCCTCCTCCCTCCTCCCTCCTCCCTCCTCCTCCTCCTCCCTCCTCCCTCCTCCCCCTCCTCCCCCCTCCCCCTCCTCCCTCCTCCCCTCCTCCCCCTCCTCCCCCTCCTCCCCCCTCCCCCTCCTCCCTCCTCCCCTCCTCCTCCCCCCTCCTCCCCCTCCTCCTCCCCCCTCCTCCCCCCTCCCCCCTCCCCCCTCCGCCCTCCTCCCTCCTCCCCTCCTCCCCTCCTCCCTCCTCCTCCTCCCCCCTCCCCCCTCCTCCCCTCCTCCCTCCTCCCCTCCTCCCCTCCTCCCCTCCTCCCTCCTCCCCCTCCTCCCCTCCTCCCCTCCTCCCTCCTCCCCCTCCTCCCTCCTCCCCTCCTCCCCTCCTCCCTCCTCCCTCCTCCCTCCTCCTCCCCTCCTCCCTCCTCCCTCCTCCTCCCCTCCTCCCCCTCCTCCCCCTCCTCCCCCCTCCCCCTCCTCCCTCCTCCCCTCCTCCTCCCCCCTCCTCCCCCTCCTCCTCCCCCCTCCTCCCCCCTCCCCCCTCCCCCCTCCTCCCTCCTCCCTCCTCCCCTCCTCCCCTCCTCCCTCCTCCTCCTCCCCCCTCCCCCCTCCTCCCCTCCTCCCTCCTCCCCTCCTCCCCTCCTCCCCTCCTCCCTCCTCCCCCTCCTCCCCTCCTCCCCTCCTCCCTCCTCCCCCTCCTCCCTCCTCCCCTCCTCCCCTCCTCCCTCCTCCCTCCTCCCTCCTCCTCCCCTCCTCCCTCCTCCCTCCTCCTCCCCTCTTCCCTCCTCCTCCCCTCCTCCCTCCTCCCCTCCTCCCTCCTCCCCTCCTCCCTCCTCCCCTCCTCCCTCCTCCCCTCCTCCCTCCTCCCCCTCCTCCCCTCATCCCTCCTCCCCCTCATCCCTCCTCCCCCTCCTCCCTCCTCCCCTCCTCCCTCCTCCCCTCCTCCCTCTCCTCCTCCCACTTCTCCTCTCCCTCCTCCCTCCTCCTCCCCCCTCCCCCTCCTCCTCCCCCTCCTCCTCCCACTTCTTCTCTCCCTCCTCTCTCCTCCTCCCCCTCCTTCTTCTCCTTTTTAAAAAAATTCTCTTACAGGCCAAGCACAGTGACTCATGCCTGTAATCTCAGCACCTTGGGAGGCCGAGATGGGCAGATCACCTGAGGTCAGGAGCTCAAGATAGGCCTGACCAACGTGGTGAGACCCCGTCTCTACTAAAAATATAGGTGTGATGACGCTGTAGTCCCAGCTACTGGGGAGGCTGAGGTGGGAAGATCACTTGAGCCTGGGAAGTCGAGGATGCAGTGAGCTATGATCACACCACTGCATTCCAGCCTGGGCGACAGAGTGAGACCTGTCTCTAGGAGAATTTTTATTTTTTATTTATTTTTTTTGAATTTTTTTTGAGATGGAGTCTCACTCTGTCTGTGGTCCTCCCACCTCAGCCTCCCAACTAACTGGGACTACAGACGTGCAACACCATGCCCCGCTAATTTTTTAAACATTTTTGTAGAGACAAAGTCTTGCTGTGTTGTCCAGGTTGGACTCAAACTCCTGGCTTCAAGTGATCCTCCCACCTCAGCCTCCCAAAGTGCTGGGATGACAGGCATGAGCCACCACATCTGATCCTTTTTTTTTTTTTGAGACGGAGTCTCGCTCTATTGGCAGGCTGGAGTACAGTGGTGCGATCTCGGTTCACTGCAACCTCCGCCTCCCAGATTCAAGCAATTCTCCTGCCTCAGCCTCCCGAGTAGCTGGGACTACAGGTGCATGCCACCACGCCCGGCTAATTTTTGTATTTTTGGTAGAGACTGGCTTTCACCATGTTGGCCAGGATGGTCTCGATCTCTTGACCTCATGATCCACCTGCCTCAGACTCCCAAAGTGCTGGGATTACAGGCACGAGCCACCATGCCCGGCTGATCCTTTTGTTTTAAATGGAGGGAAACTTCACATGACATAACATTAACCACTAGCCATTTTAGAGTGTACAATACAGAGGCACTTAGTGCATTCACAATGTGCAAGCACCACTGCTGACTAGTCCAAAACCTTTATCACCCCAAAAGAGACCCCATACCCAGGAGCAGTCACCCCCGCCCTTGGCAACCACCAGCCAGTCTGCTTTCTGCCTCTATGGATTTGCCTATTCTGGCTATTCCGTATCAGCGGGATCATATTATCTGGCTTCCTTCACTTGGCATCATGGTTTTTTATGTTTTGTTTTGAGATAGAGTCTTGCGTGTTGCCCAGGCTGGAGTGCAGTGGCGTGTGATCTGGGCTCACTGCAACCTCCACCTCTTGGGCTCAAGTGATTCTCCCGTCTCCGCCTCCAGAGCAGCTGGGATTACAGACTTGCGCCACCACGCCTGGCTAATTTTTTTTCTTTTTGTTTTTGTTTTGTTTTGTTTTGAGACGGAGGTTCGCTCTTGTTGCCCAGGCTGGAGTGCAATGGCACAATCTCAGCTCACTGCAACCTCCGTCTCCCGGGTTCAAGCGATTCTCCTGCCTCAGCCTCCGGAGTAGCTGGGATTACAGGCGCCCACCACCACGCCCGGCTAATTTATGTATTTTTAGTAGAGACAGGGTTTCACCATGTTGGCCAGGCTGATCTCAAACTCCTGACCTCAGGTGATCCGCCCGCCTCGGCCTCCCAAAATGCTGGGATTATAGGCGTGAGCCACCATACCCCCCCCCACTCAGCAGAATGTTTTGAAGGTTCTTCCTCCCTTCTGCAGCCTGTGCCAGTCCTTCCTTCCTTTTTATGACTGAGTCATGTATGGATAACATCCATCTGTTGAAGCAGCCGTTTTTAATCCTTGTTTTCCAGGTGTAGAAACAGAGTGTTAGAAAGATTTATCTTCTGAGCTCATGGCGTCAAGATGTGAGATTTGGAAATGGTGTGGTGGGGAAAGAGGAAGGGCCTGGAACTTGTTTCCCCCCAACTTTCTGGAATTTTCTCCCTCCAGATTCTACGTTTAAAACTTAGGTATTTTGTACATCATGGTTTGTTTGTTTTTTTCTATTAGTTTGTATTGACTTTTTAAGTTTAAAAAATTTAGGTCAGGTGCGGTGGCTCACGCCTGTAATCCTAACATTTTGGGAGGCCAAAGCAGGTGGATCACTTGAGGTCAGGAGTTTGAGACCAGCCTGGACAACATGGCGAAACCCGTCTCTACTAAAAATACAAAAAATGAGCCAGGTGTGGTGTTGGGTGCCTGTAATCTCAGCTACTCGAGAGGCTGAGGCAAGAGAATCACTTGAACCTGGAAGGTGGAGGTTGCAGTGAGCCGAGATCACACCACTGCACTCCAGCCTGGGTGACAGAGTGAGACTCTGTCTCAAACAAAAAACAAACAAACAAAAACCACACACACAAATAAATTTTTGTTTTGAGATAATTGTAGGTTCACATGCAATTATAAGAAATAATACAGTGTATCCTTTGCCTGATTTTCCCCAGTGGTAACACCTATAAAAAAACTATAATGCAGGCTGGGCGCAGTGGCTCACGCCTGTAATCCCAGCACTTTGGGAGACTGAGGCAGCAGATCACCTGAGGTCAGGAGCCCAAGACTAGCCTGGCCAACATGGCGAAACCCTGTCTCTACTAAAAATACAAAAATTAGCTGGGCATGGTGGCCCGTGCCTGTAGTCCCAGCTACTCAGGAGGCTGAGGCAGGAGAATCGCTTGAACACAGGAGGCAGAGGTTGCAGTGAACTGATATAATATTACTGCACTCCAGCCTGAGTGACAGAGCAAGGCTCTATCTCAAAAAAAAAAAAAAAAGCAAACTATAATGCAATATCACAACCAAATATTGACACTGATAGAATGAATCCCCTGGACAGTTTTTGTGGAATTGCTCTTGTACAAATACTTCAATTTCTCCCATCGTGGGGTTTGTGCTATTGTCAGCATTCGCTTTACTTATCCATGTGTTATAAACCTGACAAACATTGTTATTATTTTTGTTTAAACAGTCAATTATCACTGGAAGACATTTAAAAAATAACAGAAAATCATGTATTTTCCTATGTATTCACCATACCCAGTGCCTCTCATTCCTTGTGTAAATTCACATTTCTATCAGCTTGAAGGACTTCCTTTAATGTTTCTCGTAGTACATGTGTGCTGCTGATGAGTTATTTCAGCTGTTGTTTGTCTGAAAATGTCTTTTTTTATTTTTAAAATTTTTTCCACTTAGCCTTGACTTGAAACTCACAAAAATATCTTTATTTAATTGTCAGTTCTGAAAAATAGTTTTGCTGGGTATAGAATTCTAGGTTGAAAGGGTTTTCAGTACTTTCAAGATGTTGCTCCACTGTCTTCTTGCTTTAATATTTCCACTGAAAAAAACCTGCTGTCATTCTTATTTTTATCTTTCTGTGTCTTTTATCTCTATGTGTCTTTTCTTTGCTTTTAAGATTTTTCTTGGCTGGGCACAGTGGCTCACACCTGTAATCCCAACACTTTGGGAGGCAGAGATAGGTGGATTGCTTGAGTGCAGAAGTTCAAGACCAGCCTGGATAACATGGTGAAACCCCATCTTTACAAAAAGTTTTAAAAGTTAAGCGGGGCACAGTGGCTCATGCCTGTAATCCCAGCACTTTGAGGGGCCAAGGTGCGTGGATCACCTCAGGTCAGGAGTTCGAGACCAGCCTGACCAACATGGTGAAACCTCATCTTTACAAAAAATCTAAAAAATTAGCTGGGTATGGTGGTGCACACCTGTAGTCTCAGCTACTCAGGAGGCTGAGGTGGGAGGATCACTTGAGCCCAGCAGGCAGAGTCTGCAGTGAGCTATGATTGCACCAGTGCCCTCCAGCCTGGGTGACAGAGCAAGACCCCATCTCAAAAAAAAAAAAAAAAAAAAAAGCTTCCTTTAAGTAATTTCATAATGATATACCTGCATGTACTTTTCATCATATTTCTTAAACTTGGGGTATGTCAGGCTTTGTCTCCATGAGTTTATAATTTTGATCAAATTTGGTAAATTTTCAGCCATTAGCTCTTCAAAATATTTTTTTCTCTCCCCTCTCCTTCAGGAACTCCAATTACCTACACATTAGGCTGCTTGAAGCTGTCCCACAACTTGCTGATGTTTGTAATTAAAATAAAATGATTTATTCTTCATTCTGAATAGCTTCTTCTGACATGTCTAATCTTCTATCAATGCCATCTAGTGTACTTTTAAATCAAAGACATTGTAGTTTGCACAACTACAAGTTCAATTTGGGTCATTTTTATATCTTCTATGTTTCTTTTCTTCCTTTCTTTCTCCCTCACTTCTTTCTCTCTCTTTCTCTTCTTTTCCCTCCCTCCCTCCCTCTCTCCTTCCTTTCTTTCTTTCTTTTTCTTCTTCCTCTATCTTTCTTTCCTTTCTTTCTTTCTCTTTCTTTCTTTTCTTTCTCTCCTCTCTTTCTTTCTTTTCTTTCTCTCCTCTCTTTCTCTCCTTTCTTCCTTCCTTCCTTCCTTTCTTTCTTTCCCTTCCTTCCTTTCTTTCTTTCTCTCTCTCTTTCTTTCTTTCTTTCCTTCTTTCTTTCTTCCTTCCTTTCATCTCTCTCTGTTAACCAGGCTGGAGTGCAATAGCATGACCATAACTCATGGTAGCCTCAAACTCCTGAACTCAAGCGATCCTCCTGCATCAGCCTCCCAAGTACCTGGGACTACAGGAATGTACCCCCATTTCCAGCTAATTTTTAAAGATTTTGTAGAGACAGGGTCTTGCTATGTTGGCCAGGCTGGTCTTGAACTCTTATCCCCAAGCAATCCTCCCACCTCAGCCTCCAAAAGTGCTGGGGTAATGGGTGTGAACCACCTCATCCAGCCTACATCTGCCATGTTTCTACTTCACTTTTTGAGCGTATAGAATAGTTATAATAACTGATTTTAAGTGCCTGTCTGCTCATTCTAACATCTGTGTCAGTTCTTGGGTCAGTTTCCATTGATCAATTATTCTCCTTATTGGGGGTCATGTTTTTCAGTTTCTTTTAATGCCTGATAATCTTTGATATCCGATGCTAGACATTGTGAAGTTTGCCTCACTGGTTGCTTGATACTTTTGTATTCCTATAAATATATGTGAGGCTATATTTTGGGATGCAGTCAGGTTAGTTAGAAACGGTGTGATCTGGCCAGGCGTGGTGGCTCATGTCTGTAATCCCAGCACTTTAGGAGGCTGAGGTGGGTGGATTACCTGAGATCAGGAGTTCTAGACCAGCCTGGCCAACATGGTAAAACCCTGTCTCTATAAAAATATAAAAATTAGCTGGGCGTGATGGCAGGTGTCTGTGATTCCAGCTACTCAGGAGATTCAGGCAGGAGAATTGCTTGAACTTGGAAGGTGGAGGTTACAGTGAGTCAAGACGGTGCCATTGCACTCCAGCCTGGGTGACAGAGCAAGATCCCATCTCAAAAAAAAAAAAAAAAAAAAAAAGTCCAGGTGCGGTGGCTCTCGCCTGCAATCCCAACACTTTGGGAGGCTGAGGTGGGCAGATCACGAGGTCAGGGGATCGAGATCTTACTGGCCAACATGGTGAAACCCTGTCTCTACTAAAAATACAAAAATTAGCTGGGCTTGATGGTGCATGCCTGTAATCGCAGCTACTCAGGAGGCTGAGGCAGGAGAATCACTTGAACCAGGGAGTCGGAGGTTGCAGTGAGTCGAGATGGTGCCATTGCATTCCAGCCTGGTGACAGAGCGAGACTCAGTCTAAAAAAAAAAAAAAAGAAAGAAAAAAATAAAGAAACTGTGTGATCTGTTCCAGTCTTGCTGTTGTTGTCAGTTTAGTGCATCTGGGGCAGTCTGGTGCTAATTATTCCTCACGACTGAGGCAACACCTTCCTGAACATTCTTCCTAGGGACCTGCAAACAATGAGTTTTTCCATCATGAGTCTAGCTGGGGAGAACACATCTCCAAGCCCTGAGTCAGCACTGGGCATTGGTCTCTAATGCATTTGGATGCTTCTTCCTCAGGCCTTGGACAATTCCTCCACATTCATGCACTGATGAGTTGAACACTTGAGAGGAAGCCTCTGCAGACCTCCCAAGTCCTCACTCTCTGTTCAGGACTCTCCTTTTATGTGTGTTGTCCTGCAAACTCAAGCCACCTCGTTCTCTCCAGACCCTTAGCTCTGTCTCCTCAACTCAGGGAGTTTGTTGGGCTACACTTGGGTCCCCCTCCCTGCACCATGGCCTGAACACTCTCGCGATGACAAGACTCTCCATATTTCTCCCCCTTCTCTCAGGGAGCACTGTCTTTTGCTACCTGATGTCTAGCATCATAAAAGCCATTGTTTGTTATACTTTGTCTGGTTTTCTTGATGTTTTGGGTGGAAGGGTAAATGTAGTTCCTGTTGCTCTATCTTGGGTGGAAGTCTAGATCCTTGGAAAATTTTTGGAGCCTCAAGGTCAAGCCACCATCTCAGAAGAATCAGATCTCAGACATGGACCCTGGTGATGACAATTGAGCCCTGGATCAAGCCATGCCTGAAGCCAGAGATCTACCCTAGACAGATCAGCTCCAGGAGGCAACAAAATTCCTCTTCTGTTGAAGCCAATCAGGCTGGGCTTCTTGTCCCTCAGGACTCCCAGCTTCCTATTGCACCTGGTAGCTCCCTGGAAGTATGAAATGCTACTGCAGGAGACAGTGGGAGTGAGTACAAGGCAAATCCAGGCTGGGACAGGTTGGAGAGAGGGGGAAAAAGGGGTGAGTTTTGCATTTTTGAAAGCCCGCACTTACCAGGTGAGGACAGTGAGTGGATCACGTGTTCCCTATTCCTGACCCTCTAAGGCTTCTCAGAACGTCTAACCTGGCCATGCCTCTCTCTGTCCATCCCCTCTCCTGCCCAGCCCTGCAGGTGTCAGCAGGTCCCCACCCAGGGCCTCTGCACCTGCTGTCCCAGATGCCTGGGCTATTCTGCCCTAGGGTATCCTTGAGGCTCCAACGGCACATTTCGGGGTGCCCCAGAATCCCAAAAGGGGCTGAGCATACAGCAAGTGCCTTTGCCTTCCTGGAGAAACTTACACTAGGGAAGAAACAAAAGAGAGGGGTTAAAAAAAGAAGAAGAAGAAAGGAGGGCTGGGGCAGATCCCTCAGAGGCTCCCGTAACCCCAGATCTTCCTGGCACCAGCTCCACTGTCAGCCCACTTCTTTGGGGCAGGGGGTTGCGTGGCCCTGGACCCCATGACTGCTCCCTGCCCCCTGCAAAATATCCCCTTTAGACAGAGAAGCTGGGTGGGGGCAGAGAGAAAGGAAAAATAATTACTTCTCAGCCTCTAACCTTTCCGGCAAGTGACTCGGTAATAAATAATCCCCACGTCCCTCCAGTGCGATCCATCAGCAGGAACTCCTAATTACTTCAGACTCACTTGAAACCGCTTCCAGTCCCACTTTCAAATAAATAAAAAATTAACATGGAGCTGGAACAGACACCCACATGCAGGACTCCCGACCGGCCTCCCAAGAGGTTTGCCTGAGAGGTGTTTGGATGGAGCCCCCCAGGGCAGCCTTGTGCTCCAGAGCCGCCCCATCAGCGGTTCCAACCCTGGACCCAGAACCCACCTGTCCCATCACAGGGCTTCTGTGCAATGACCCCCACCCTTAGCAGGCTGCTGCCTAGGCCGTCCTGTGGTCCCTGAGCACTGTGGTCTCGGGCCCAGGGTCCCCAGCCCAGCATTGGGTAGATGTGCTGGCCGCGTCCATCGGCCCCCACGACCTGGCTGCCTCCCTGGCCCAGCACAGCTTGGCCTTCCCCTTGGGGGCCTCACCGTGACCTCCCTAAGTAAGCCTAGGGTTCGGACAAGGTGACCCCAATACCCTGCTGCTCTGGAATTGAGCCCTGTCCCACGGGGGAGCCCAGACTTGCCCTCTGCAGTGGCCAGGGGACCCCACTGCCTGCCATGGGGGAGTCCAGACTTGCCCTCTGCAGTGGCCTGGGGACCACACCGCCTGTCTGTGTGTCTTAACTCTACCTCACGGCACCTCTGATCACCCCATGGCTGGGGACTTCTCTGGGGGGCCTCCTGAGAAGCCCTGTGCCCCCAGCCCTGGATCAGCCCCTGCTGCAGTGGGGGTAGGCAGGGGCCTTCCCTGATTGTAACCAGACAGACGGGGAGGGAGGGCCCTGACCCCATTTCCCCTCTGGCTCCGTCCAAACCTGGGTACGCTACGCATAGCCACTGAGCCCCACCTGGCGTGTCCACAGCTCCAGCCTCCGTCCCTCAGCTCCATGAGGCCTGGCCTGCACTGACGGGCGGGTGGAAGCCATGCCTGGGCCCGGCCTGCTGATCACGAGGGAGCCGGCTGGGGTGGGAGCTGCCCTCTGACCTCCCACAGCCACAGGTCAGCCCAGCACGGGCCAGGGAAGGTGTCCTGGAGACAGAAGACCCAGGGCACTGGGAAGGGCAGGGAAAGGTTTCCGGGGGGATCCAGGCGGGGGTGGGCAGGGATATGACCCCAGCACTCACCTCCTGGGTACGGCTGTGAGGGTGAGGGGGCCATTGGGGGTGCCAAGGAGCTGGGCAGGCCCCACTGAGCCTGGGCGTGCGTGGACGGCAGCGGAGGTGGGGGGCGGTGCCGCAGGCCGGACCCTCCTAGGAGAATTAATTAAACGCATCTCACTCTGGCACCGCCAAGCCATTTCTGCTGACCTCACCAGGCTGATTAATATTTCATTAGCCTTTAGGAGGAGGAAGAGCACTTATTAACCTGCTACGTCAATCTGTCAGCGCTGGTCCTGGCATCCAGTGTCCCAGGGAAGGACAGAATAAAGATCCGGTGCACCCAGCCCCCGGGGCCTCCTGGATGGAGTGGTCCCCCCATGCTCTGCTCCCCCGAGACTGCCCATGCTCAGTCCCCCGGCCTCAGGTCCTCCCGGGGGCCCAACTGCTGTGCTCCCCATCCCCAGCCATGGCCGAGGCCTTTGCAGCCTGAGCTGCGGTGGGCCGGGGTCGCAGGCCTGGAGGATGCCCTTCCCTGGGCTAGGGGAGTCCTCTGAGGGCCTTGCTGAGCCTTGCTGCTGCTCTGGGCTCCAAACCTGGTGCTGACATGTGGGGAGGGGCATGGGGAGCCCTGGGATGTAGGGGGCGGCTCTGTGCCGAGGCCCTGGGAGTGGTGTGAATCGGGTGGGGCCGGGTGCCCCAGGAGGTGCTGCCAGCCTGCCCAGCACCTCGAGGTGAAGGCTCAGTGTGTGACCTGCACCACCACACCCGGCCGCCATGCTAGGGCAGCCCAGGCTCCCTGGGGGTGAGCTGCTGGCCAGCACCAGCTCAACTTTGCCCTCTGGGGACCTGCCCATGTTCTACAGGAAGCTGCAAATGCAGGTTTTCTGTGAACTTACCTGATTTTTCAATCCTACAACAAATTCCATGCTCTGAAAAGCAGGGTGAGCCCAGCAGCTGTGTGTGGCCTGGGGGTCTGTGTCAGCGCCCACCACAGCCCCAGCACATAGTAGGCCCTCAATAAACTCCCCCAGGATGGACACACTGGCATGGGTGTGTGACAGTGGATTTGGCTTTGGCTGTGATGTGGTTTGCCTGTGTCCCCACCCAAATCCCTGTGTGTCACCAACCAAATCACATCTGTGTCTCCACCCAAATCTCATCTGTGTCCCCACCCAAATCTCGTCTTGAATCGTAGCTCCCATAATCCCCACCTGTCATGGGAGGGACCAGGTGGAGATAATTGAATCATGGGGGTAGTTCCCCCATCCCGATACCACTGTAATAGTGAATCAGTTCTCACGAGATCTGATAGTTTTATAAGGGGCTTCCCCCTTCGCTGGACACTCGTTCTTCTCTCTCCTGCTGCCTTGTGAAGAGGGATATGTTTGCTTCCCCTTCCACTATGATTGTAAGTTTCCTGAGGCCTCCCTAGCCATGCTGAACTGTGAGTCAATTAAACCTCTTTTCTTTGGCCAGGCACGGTGGCTCATGTCTGTAATCCCAGCACTTTGGGAGCTGAGGCAGGTGGATGATTTGAGGTCAGGAGTTTGAGACCAGCCTGGCCAACATGGTGAAACCCTGTCTCTACTAAAAATACAAAAAAAAAAAAAAAAAAAAAATTAGCCGAGTGTGGTGGCACGCGCCTACTCGGGAGGCTGAGGCAGGAGAATTGCTTGAACCCGGGAGATGGGGGTTGCAGTGAGCTGAGAGTGTGCCACTGCACTCCAGCCTGGGTGACAGAGCAAGACTGTCTCAAAAAAAACAAAAACAAAAAACAAACAAACAAACTCTTTCGTTTATAAATTACCTAGTCTTAGGTATTTCTTCATAGCAGCATGAGAAGGGACTAATACAGGCTGACTCAGGAGGGGAGTCCCCAGCCCCCGACTGCCCCTCCCCTGAAAAGGCACGTGGACGCGGGGGAGCTCTCTGGTCTGGTCATCAGGGTGCTCCCAGCAGGCAGGCAGGGCTTGCAGGATGGAGGAGGGACCCCTGAGAGCCCAGCAGGAGGTCCCCCGTGCAGACAGTGCCCTTGTTAAGGGCACGGTGGTGACGCATGTCCTTCCCTGGAGGGACAGTGTATTAGGCCATTCTCACACTGCTATAAATGAATATCTGAGTCTGCATAATTTATAAAGAAAATAAGTTTAGGCTGGGTGTGGTGGCTCACGCCCCTAATCCCAGCACTTTGGGAGGCCGAGGCAGGTGGATCACCTGAGGTCAGGAGTTCAAGACCAGCCTGCCCAACATGGCGAAACCCTATCTCTACTAAAAATACAAAAAATTAGCTGGGCCTGGTGGCGGGCGCCTGTAATCCCTGCTACTCGGGAGGCTGAGGCAGGAGAATTGCTTGAACCTGGGAGGTGGGGGTTGCAGTGAGCCGAGATCGTGCCACTGCACTCCAGCCTGGGTGACAAGAGTGAAACTCCATCTCAAACAAAAAATAAAATAAAATAATAAAGAAAAGAGGTTTAGTTGGCTCATGGTTCTGCAAGCTGTACAGGAAGCACAGCAGCTTCTGCTTCTGGGAGGGCCTCAGGAAGCTTCCAATCATGGCGGAAGGCGAAGGGGGAGCAGGCGTCTCACATGGCGGGAGCAGGAGAAAGGAGAGGGTGAACTGTCGCAATGCCAGGACAGAGATGGATGGTTCATGAGAAACCCACCCCTACGATCCTGTCACCTCCCACCATTCCCCACCACCAACACTGGGGATTATTACAATTTTGCATGAGATTTGGGCGGAGACACAGATCCAAACCATATCAGGCAGCTGCCAGGGGACACCTAGCGTGGGCTGGGGCTGCCTGCTGCTCCCGGCTCTGCCTGCCGGCCCCCAAGACTCCCCAGGAGCTCCGAGCCAGTCACCCGGGCTAGCTTTCGAGGACCTCTCTCCCCCATGTAGGCAGGCAGCAATGAAATTTTTAAATAAGGCCAAAAAATGAAAACTCCCCCGAGTTTATTAAGCAAAATGCAGGTAGGTAATTACAAGCTGGCTTAATTAAAATCCACCCTCTTAGAAAGCCCTGAGTGGGTGGACCCAGCAGGGAAGGGAGACAGGACGGGGAGGGGTTGGCTCACTCTCAGCCTCAGTTTCTCCAGCTGTAAAGTGGGGAAGATAATGAGAGTTCTTGAAGGGCTGTCAGGCCTGAGTCACAGCCATCATCAGCAGGACTGAGCTGAGCCCTGGGAAGGCAGGCCCAACCCACAAGAAGGGGCTCAGAGGGCCCTGGGACATCACACTCGTCCTGGGGGAGACTCACCTGTAGGAGCCCAGCACTGAGAGTGCAGTGAGGGCCACGGTGTGGCGTCGGGGGTCACGGACCCTCACGGCCCAGCCCAGGCTGTGTCTTGCTTCTGGAGAGGGACATGGTGGCTGGGCAGGCTGTGCTGGGCTGATTCGCTGTGAAGAGCGGTTTTGGAGACGGTGTGTCTCGCAGAGGCAAGGCAGGAAACAGCGCCTGGAGGTGTGAATGGCCCAGCTGGCTCAGCGGGGCACAGCCTGGCGGGGCAGGGCTGGGGAGGCAGGTGGGCTGCTCCTGATGCCAGGCCGGAAGTCCACCTCAGCGGGGGACGGGGAAGCCCCTTGGAGTTCATTCTTAGTGAGGAGGGGTTTTCTGGTTGTCCCACAGACCTGTGGTCTGTCTCCGCCTCTCTCCGTGACTGGGGCAGCCTGGAGCAGGCAGAGGGAAGGGCAGGAAGGCTGGGGGCACGTGGCCCTGGGTGGAGGAGAGAGCCCTGCCCTTGTGGCTTCGGCCCTGGTGGGACCTGGATGGGAGGGTTGGTCCAGAGCCCAAGAACATGGCCAGGGAGTGGGGTGGGGTGGTGCTGTGTTGCTTTTGGTATTAAGGAAGGGGAGGAAAGGTTGGGCCGGACCAAGTCAGAGATGGAGACAGAGACAGAGAGAGAGACAGGGAGAGATGCAGAGATTCCCCCAGGGTGAGAGATCAAAGGTGTCCCACGCAGAGACCCAACCAGGCTGCCTCCAGCTCTGTAACCCACACCTGCACCTCACAGCCCAGAGGGCGTCACTGGGGTCCCCAGCCCAGGAAGGCCGGACTCCTCACACCCCCAACCTTCCATCCTGGAGTCCCCTGACTCCAGTGCTGAGACCCACGACATCCCCACCACTCACTGCCGAGGAGAACCCCCTCCCTGTGGACCTGCGGCTGGCGGGCAGCCTCACTGGGGTTGGAGGAAGCTGCGAAGTCTTCACTGCGCCTAATCCTGACTTGGTTGCTGTCTGGATGTGTGGCCCTGAGTGTGTCATCCGCCCTGAGCCTCAGTTTCCCCACGCTGTGAGGATAAGGACACCTGGCCATGCCTGGCACATGAGGGAAGCCTTCACCCCAAGCCCTGGCCCTGGGCTCTGAGGTCCTCCTGTCCCCTGCACCCCAGCTGGTCCCCTTAGAGCAGGGGCATCCTGAGATCCCAGGGCCAGGCCCCCGCCCGCCTCCAGCCCGTTCCGGCTTCTGCCCACTTGCCTCATAAACCCCTGAGCTTTGATCTTGGATCATTCTGTCCCAGCCGGAAGAGACAGGGGCTACTCCCAGGCCCAGCCACTGGCCCGGGGCCGGGCAGGCCCCCTCGGTCCCCAGCTTCCCCACCCCGCTGCCTCCATTAACCTCTGCACTCAGGGCCGGAAGGGGCGGCTTCCGTTCCAGCCATTCCCATGGCAGGGATACCACCCTCAGCCCATGTGCAGGGCCCTGTGGGAGAACCCGGGGGCCAGCCTGGGAGAAAGACCCCCGTGGGGAGGGCAGGAGACAGCCCTGAGTCCCGGGCACCACCTGACCGTCCCACCCCCAGTGGCCATCCTGGACAGGAGTCCAGGGGCCTGGGGTCTCCAAAGACCCAGGTCGGCAGTTCTGCCTCAGAGGGGCCCAGAGCCCCAGCCCCTCCTTTTCACCAGAGTCAGGGGGGCTGCCATCCCCAGGAGGGACAATTCTCTGTTCCATGGGATCCCCTCTGTGGGTGTCGTGGGAGACACCAAGGCAGAGCCACTTTTCCACCCAAGGCTGCCCCACTTGTGCCCCTACTGCACCTTCCAGACTCTGAATGAATCTCCCAGCGTAGGTCCTATCCCATGCTGGCTGGGAGCAGCATCTCTTCCACAGCTGTGATGCCTCCTTGGACGGGGGACTCACCACCCGGAATTGCGAGAGAGCTCCTCCGACCTCAGCCTGCCTCTCAGCCCCACCCTCTTCTCTCTGGTTCATGTCTCCATCCCCCTCCTGCCAGCTCCTGGGACCCCACGGCGAGGCCCTGGGCCGTGCCTTCTGCACCTTCCCTTGCTCCAAGGTTTTGTTTCGTTTTTTGATACAGAGTCTCGCTCTGTCTCCCAGGCTGGAATACAGTGGCACAGTCTCAGCTGACCGCACCCTCTACCTCCCAGGTTCAAGCAATTCTCCTGCCTCAGCCTCCTGAGTAGTTGGGATTACAGGCACCCGCCACCACACCTGGCTATTGTTTGTATTTTTAGTAGAGACGGGGTTTCACCATGTTGGCCAGGCTGGTCTCGAACTCCTGACCTCAGGCCATCCACCTGCCCTGGTCTCCCAGAGTGCTGGGATTACAGATGTGAGCCACCGCGCCCGGCCCTTGGAGGTTCTTCCACTGATCACAAGCACTGGGTCACACCCTGCCAGAGGCGTGGGGCTCCCTTACACTCGGGAAAGCAGGGAGGAGGGTGAGGCTGGCCCCCCCCAGCCCTGGGCACACACGGCCCACCGGGACCCCAGACCCACTCTCACCCGGGCAGGAGGTTCCAGCCTGTGCCCTGCACCCTGCTGTGTGACCCGGGAGCCCATGAAGGCAGCCTCTCCCTGGTTGTCCAGGCACTCAGCCCGTGTGTATGACGGGGTCCACGATTCATGGGCACCAGGCACAGTGGGGACTGGATAATCAAGGCCCACCGTCAGGCCTGGAGGCTGCGAGCCCCTGTGCAGGGTCATCGCTGGTGCGGGAAGAGCCCGAGGGAACAGGTGCGATGGGAACCCAAAGGCTGGTGTCTCGGGGAAATCTGAAGTGAGCCCAGGAAGGTGGCCGAGGCTCAGAGCGGGGGCAGGAACCCGTGCAGGGGGAGAGAAGAAGGGAGGGACAACTGGACCAGGACAGAAGTCTGTGCGTGGGAATCGGGGCGGGAAGGTAGGGTGTGGGCTTCCAGCAGGGGAGATTTCTCAGCTGGAGAGGCTGCCAGGAGGGAAGCAGAAGAGGGAGCCGGGCATCCTGATTCTTCCCCCAACGTCCTGCCTCCGCGTGCAGGCAGGGCTGCCCCAGCTGGAGTCTCCAGCTCAAGGTGAACCTGCTGCTGAGCCCCTGCCCTCCCTGCAGACCTTGCGGGGAGCTGGGCTCCCGGCTGGCTGCGCCCTTGCTGTGTGACGGTGGGCAAGGGCCTGCCCTCTCTGTGCTCCTGCCCCGTCTGGTTCTGTGAGCTCCATGGGAACAGGGCTACCACCCACCAACCCACCGCAATGCAGATAGAGGCTGGGACTCGGGGAGGCTCCGCCATGGCCCTAAGCGGGGGTCCTGCTGGCCTGCAGACTCTGCCTCCCAGAGCCCCTCACCCTGCTCCCACCCATCATCAGCTCCGTCTGGAATCGACACGCTTCTTTCTGAGAAGTGATGCATGGCTTCCCCGTCAGATTTACAAATAACTTCAAATTTTACCGTTTTCTTTCCCTAATGAATTCTCCGAAGCGTGTTCCAGGCTCCCCGGTAATGAGCAGGATGCAGAGGCCTCCGTGCAGCTCTGTCTCCCAGCCTGCCTCGGCGAGGCCCTGCTGAATTAGCCCGGCCCCTCCCGGCGCGCAGCCCCGGTGCACCCTCGTTTAGTGCCCTTGGTGGCAATCCATTGTATTGACAATCTCCACTGGTGTAATTCCTGCATTAGGATTTTGTGCTAAACTGTGTTTCAAAAGCGCTCTGACCCCGATTACCTCTTTAATTGCGCTTAAAAATCCAGATTAATTCAGAGGCGAAGTCAGCCACGCTGGGAAGGGGGCCTTGCTGGGCCCACACCGTGGATGGTTCCCCAGTTTCTGGAGATGGCCAGTTCCCCAGGGTGGTCTCTCTGCACCACCTCGAACTCTCAGGAAGCCTCGCTTGGAGCTGCCAGGAAAACCTCTGGCTCTGGGAGACCTGGAAAAGAATGAGAGCGTCTCAGGAGCGCTGAGCTGGTGCCGGCTTCGCGAGCCACGCCACGAAGCCAGGTAAACACAATTGCTGGTATTCCCACTTTATAGGCGGGAAAGTTGAGGCCCAAGACTATCTCCAGCCCTGAGATCAGCAAGTGGGTGGGTCCGGGTGGAGCCGGGGCAGCTGTGGCTGAGCCTGCTGGGCCCCCAGAAGAGGCTGGGTAGGGCTTTCCATGGCCCCTGGTCCTTCCTGCCATTCTTGGACCCCAAAGGGGCTCCAGGGTCCTCCAGTCCCACTCTCCCATGTTACAGGTGGGGAGACTCAGACCCACCAGCCACGGCTATCACTGGGCCCATGGAGAGGTGGTACGCCGGCCGAGGCCAGCTGGGGAGGCCTGTCTCCATGATAAGCACCTGCTCCTCATCCTGCTTGCTGGCTGTCCATGCAATGAGTGGTGACCGGCGGCCAACCAGGCTGGTCCCAGCCCTGGCTCCTCTCCTGGCTGACTTGGACGAGCCCCCTCCCCTCTTTGAGCCTCAGTTTCTCCATCTGAACAATGGAGTCCTGATCCTGAGCTTGCAGGTCTGTTGGGAGACTCGGGTACAGCACCTGGTGGTCTGTGCGTGGCATCAGGGGACTCGGGAGCCACTGCCCTGGCTGTGATTCCTGCCCCACTCTGCCTAGCCCCAGGCGGGGGTCAATGAGGTGCTCCAAGCCCTTGGGGTTATCATGAGGCGTCCAGCCCCACGGCACAACAGATGTTTTTTTTGCTTTCACCTTCACCTCGTTTGGAGACAATAATCCTTCTACGAAGATGCACACAAAGGCTTTTACGTGGATGTGTGTCTTTATTTTTTTTCTTTTTATAATAATAATTATTATTTTTAATCAAAACAGAGCTGGAGTAATGTCTTCATTTTTCCTGGGTAGATATGTGGGAGTGAGATCATTGTGTCTTATGGTTCCACATTGAATATTTTTAAAAACTCCCAAACCGGCTGGGCGCGGTGGCTCACGACTGTCATCCCAGTACTTTGGGAGGCTGAGGTGGGAAGATCGCTTGAGCCCAGGAGTTCAAGACCAGCCTGGGCAAGATAGCAAGATCGCGTCTCTACTGGAAATTTAAAAAATTATCCCAGCACTTTGGGAGGCTGAGGTGGTTGGAGCACCTGAGGCCAGGAGTTCGAGACCAGCCTGGCCAACATGGTAAAACCCTGTCTCTACTAAAAACACAAAAATTAGCTGGGCATGGTGGTGCACACCTGTAATCCCAGCTACTTGGGAGGCTGAGGCAGGAGAATCGCTTGAACCTGGGAGGCAGAGGTTGCAGTGAACCAAGATCGTGCTACTGCACTCCAGCCTGGGTGACAGACTGAGACTCTGTCTCAAAAAAAATAAAAGAATTAAAAAAATAAAATTAGCCGGGTATGGTGGTGCACATCTGTGGTCTCAGGTCCTCAAGAGGCTAACATGGGAGGATCACTTGAGCCCAGGAGTTCAAGGCTGCAGTGATCTGTGATTGTACCACTGCATTCCAGCCTGGGCAACAGCAAGACCCAATCTCAAAATAAACAAAAAGAAAGAAGAAAAGAAAAAGAAAAAATCTCCCAAACTGTTTGTCAAAGTGGATGCAACCTTTTCCCTGCCTACCAGCAGTGTGCTGGAGTTCTGACTTTCCAATTTCTCCTCCTCACCAATACTTGTCAATATCTGTCTGTTTTATTTTAGCCGTCCTAGCGGGTATGAGGGGCCATCTCATTTTAATTTGTGTTTTTGTGATGGCTGATGGTGAGTATTTTCCTGTGCTTATTGGCCATTTTTATATCATCTTTGGAGAAGTATCTACTCAAATCCTTTGCTTATTTAAAAAATTGGGCTATGTGTTTCTTTGTTATTGAGTTACAATAGTTCTTTATATATTTTAGACATAAATGTCTTATCAGAAATATGTTTTGCAAAAATGTTCTCCCATTTTGCAGGTGGTTTTTTTCACTTTCTTGATGATGTCCTTTGAGGCACAAAAGCTTCTAATTTTGATGAAGTCCATCCAGTGTATCTATTTTTTTCTTTTTTCTCTTGTGACTTTCATGCCATGTCTAGGAAGGCTTGGTCTAACCCAAGATGACAAAGATTTACTCCTGTGTTTTGTTTTCAGAGCTTTATAGCTTCAGCTCTTACGTTTAGGTCTGTGATCTTTTTCTTTTCTTTTTTTTTTTTTTTTTTAGACAGGGTCTCACTGTATCACCCAGGCTGGAGTGTGGTGGCGTGATAATAGCTCACCCATACCCACCGACTTGCTGACCTCAGGGCTGGGGATACTCAGTCTCTGGGCCTCAAGTCAAGCCCACAAAGTCAAGGCTTCCTGGGGTCAGGTGATCCTCCCACTTCAGCTTCCTGGGTGGCTAGAACTACAGGCGTGTGCCACCACGCTCAGCTAATTTTTAAGTTTTTTATAAAGACAGAGTCTTGCTATATTGCACAGACTGGAGTGCAGTGGCATGATCATAGCTCACTGCAGCCTCAAACTCCTGGGCTCCAGCGATCCTCCCACCTCAGCCTCCCAAGTAGCTGGGACCACAGGCACACGCCACCACACCTGGCTACTTTTTTTTATTTTTTGTAGAGACAGAGTCCTGCTCTATTGCTCAAGCTGGTCTCGAACTCCTGGGCTCAAGCAGTCCTCCCACCTCAGCATCCCAAAGTGCAGAGATTACAGGTGTGAGCCTCTGCGTCTGACCCCTATGACCTATTTTAAGTTAATTTTTGCATGTGGTGTGAAGCCGAGTCCACCTTCACACTCTTGCCTGGGGACGTCCAGTTGTCCCAGCACCATCTGTGGAAAATGCCCATTGAACGCCCTTGTTGGAAAAATCAGTGAACAAGTGTGTTTATTTCTGGTCTCTGAATTTTGTTTTATTCCCTTAATCTGCATGTGTGTCCTTACCCCAGGACCACACTGTCTTCATTACTGTAGCTTTGTAGTAAGTTTTGAAATCTTAGTAGGGGGTGGGGGGCAACGGGCAGCTGAGGGAAAGGCCACAGCTGCTGGAGTCCCCCGGCCCTCAGTTGGGGCCACCCAAGCCGCCCGGCCGCTGGAGGCTGGGAGGGGTCGATTCCTGGTGGTCTCGGGACAGGCCTGGAGGCCCTCGGCTGTGGTGAGCCGAGATCTGCAGGGGGACTAGGGGCTAACCGAGCTGGCCCAGAGCAGAGGGCGACTCAGCACCTAGGCTCAGGGTGTCCATCCTGCGTCCCATGAGCTACGGCTGCCGTCCCCGATGGGTGCCACGCTTTCCAGTTTGCTCCCCCCCACGTCTCTGCTGACCATCCCCACCTGTAGGTGAGCACACAGAGGCTTGGAAGGCACTGAGGGTTTGTCTCTGCCCTACGAGTCACACAGGGGAGCCCCCAGTCCCCTGGGCAGCATACGGGCCTCCCACGGGATCCCAACCCACAGCTCCTGGAGAGTCCTCTAGGACAAGACCCTAATGCTGCCCCTGAGGCATTTGGGGCCTCGAACTCCAAAGAGAGAAGAGGCCAATCCCTGAGCAGGGGAGCCGCTGCAGCCAGGCCTCCCTCCCTAACACACACGCCCGACGTGCTGAGCCAGTGCAGCGGCCCCACGGGTGCAGGTCACCGCCCCCAGCTCCACACCATGCCCCCAATACTGGACCAGGACCTCCCCAGGATAAGCTCCCGCTGCGTCCCAGAGGGATGTAAACCCCAGAGGGCCCCAAAGGAACCCACGTTTGCCCCGACCTGTACATTCTATGCTCACATTTATAACCAGATCTTCCAAGTGGAATCTGAGCAGCCACCGCTCCCCCTACCCCACCCCTCCCTACGTGGATAACTACATGGCAGGGCCCAGGCCCCCATCACTCTTGGCCACCAGCGCCCAGGTCCAGGCCCTCACCTTCTCCCAGGGGCCCCCAGTGCCTCTGCCAGGAAGCCTCCCCCACAGGCTGAGTTATTTACTTTCCTTAATAACCCTTTATGAGGGGCCTTGCCGTGGCCTTCAGGAGGGCAGGGAGCCGGCTTCAAGGTCATCCTTTGGCCGGGATTTTATTAACTTCAAGTCAGGCCCGAGGCAGGTGAAGGAGCCTCCCTCCTTCACCCCCAAAGGGTTGTGACGCGCTCCAGGTGAGGTGTGACTGCCCTGTTTAATTAAATCCTCCGTCTGCACCTCGGCCTGGGTGGCGGCGGTGGGCGGGAGACCCCACAGCAGCTTCCACACGGCATGTCCTCTGCCCACTGCCTTCCCCACACACTGGGCTCTGAACAGCAGGCCTGGGGCTTCTAAAAAAATCAACTTTCAGCCGGGCACGGTGGCTCACGCCTGCAATCCCAGCACTTTGGGAGGCCGAGGCGGGCGGATCACCTGAGGTCAGGAGTTCAAGGCCAGCCTGGCCAACACGGTGAAATCCCGTCTCTACAAAAAAAAAAAAAAAAAAAAAAAAAAAAGAAAAATTAGCCGGGCATGGTAGCGTGCGCCTGTAATCCCAGCTACTCGGGAGGCTGAGGCGGAAGACTCGCTTGAATCCGGGAGGTGGAGGTGGCAGTGAGCTGAGATCGTGCCACTGCACTCTAGCCTGGGCAACAGAGCAAGACCCCATCTCAAAACAAAGTAATAATAAAAATAAAATGAAATCGAGAGGAACGTTAGACAAACCCGAATTGACAGACATTCTACAAATATCCTACCTGGACTTTTTGAAAATGTTAATTGCACAAAAGATGAAGAAAGGCTGAGGGTCCCAGGCTGAAGGAGATGGGAGTGGTGTGCAGAGACAGCACCCTGTGGCCGTGGGCTGCATTCGGGACTCCGGAGATGGCGGGATAAAGGGCATGATTTAAATGTGAGCCATGGAGCGACCACCATCAACAAGACCTTGTCTTATTCTGCTCTAGTTGGTTACAAATGCAGAACCTCGGGCCCTGTCCCTGGCCAACTACACATTTTTAATTTTGCTTTTTTTTTTTTGAGACAGTCTCACTCTGTCGCCCAGGCTGGAGTGCAGTGGCGTAATCTGAGCTCATTGCAACCCCTGCCTCCTGGGTTCAAGCGATTCTCCTGCCTCAGCCTACTGAGTAGCTGAGATTACAGGTGCCCGCCACCACACCCAGCTAATTTTTGTATTTGTAGTAAAGACGGGGTTTTACCATGTTGGCCAGGCCGGTTTTGAACTTCTCACTCACCTCAAATGATCTGCCCGCCTCAGCCTCCCAAAGTGCTGGGATTACAGACGTGAGCCACCTGCGTCCAAACCCTGGCTCGTTTCCTTGCAGGGCGATCTCTTTCCTCCTGTATCTGAGCTTTGTCACCTGCGACATGGAGGTGCCCAAGGCCCAGGCCTGTCGGGGATCCTGTGTGGCCATAGTATTGGTGACAGTGCAGGCAGGGACAGGTTCCCGGCGGGGCTCTCTGAGCCCAGGCCTCTGCAGCTCACCGGGCAAGTACGGTTTCTCCGCTGCCCTGTCCACAGGCGCCATGCCGACCCCAAATCATTTGCACCCAGCACCTCTGTTTGGTGAAGACGATTTTGCAAACAGCAACTAGTTTAGATATCTAGAATGTTTCCCCAAAGCCTAGCACCCTTCGATTCTACCCTTTAATCACAATGAATAAAGCTGCACAGGACGTTGACTTCAGTGACGCAGGAGCTGGGGTGTCATTCTGTGCAGAGATGTTGAGGAAAATGCTTGGGAAACGGTTATAGCAAAGCATCAGCTCCCTCACCCCTTGCTCAGCACTCTGTCCAGGCCTTGCAGGTGCTGAGGACGCCCCATACCCAGGATGGCCCACCATGCCCAGGAAGTTCCTCTGCTGATGCCCACTGAGCCAGAAAGCACTTCTATGCATGGCCCAGCCAGGCAGAAGAGTGCATTTGCTTTCCAGATGGAAGCTGGCTCCTTGCTCACCATCCCACGTTGCCCCTGGTTACCCTCCTCGCCCGTCCCTCTCCACAGTCCTCTGAGCAAGTGGGGGCCGTCCCATTGCACGAATGGCCCAGAGTGGTGCATACTTTCCTGAGGCTGCCCAGAATGTGAGGGGTTAGGGGCACAGGGCTTCTGGCTCCAAGCTGCCTTGGGGCTGCTCCCAAGGGTGGGTCTGTTCCTGTTGGCCCCGCAGGCCCACCTATCTCCACCCCCTGCTCACCTGCGCTGCACCTGCCGCTCCTCCCCTCGGGGCTGCCACCCGCCCGGTCTTCGGCATCCAGCCTCGGAAGAGCCACCCGGCTATTTACCATGGACTCATTTAAGTTGGTTAATTTTTAATAATGTTGAAATTTCCATGTGAATAATTCAGGTAAATTATTTATTAAAGCGCAGGATAAAGGGACCAGGACGATTACCAGCTGACAGTGTTAGCTGCGGCGTGGCGAGGTGGGTGATGTGGGCGAGGTGCAGGCAGGAGGGAAGGCCTGTGGATGGGCGGTGTCACACTGACCCTCACTCTGGACACCAGGCCTAGGAGGGCTTGGCAGGGACGCCCTCCAAACCCTCTTCTCCCTCCACGGCCCCACCAACAGCCTGGCCACCTGACCCTGCAGATGGCCCCTGGCTCCCTCCGGAGCTCCATGCACCCACCTCCAGCGGCTTCCCTTACACCCCTGCCGCCCCTCTGGCCCCTCTGGCATGAGGGAAGCCTGGAATCCATCTGCAGAGGCCGGAGGGAAGTTTTCTGTGCACCAATCTCATTCTGTCAGTCCAAGTCAGCCCCACGGCAGTGACTGACCATTGCACTTAGATAGGACACCCTGGACCCTACGAGGCTCCTGGGGCCTGGCCAGCCTCACTCCCCACTGCAGCCCATGGCAGCCACTGGTTCCTCTGTGACCCTGCATGGCTGTTCCTCCTGCTGGCACAACGCTCCCTGACGCCTCGCCCGACCCACCCACCATTCCAGCAGGAAGAGTCCGCAGCCACACCAGGCCGGGTTGTGTCCTCTGCACGTCACCCAGCCCCTGTGGGGTTCTGTGAGCTTGGCCCGACAGGCAGGGCAGGGGCTGCCCCAAAAGGGCCCCTCGACATCGGGAGCTGCCCCTCTGCTGCCCCCTGCCCAGCTGGACAGTCACCTCCACCCTCCCAGGGGCTCATGGCCAGCACCCAGGAGCCCCTGACTCTGATCTTTACACACACCCTCCCCCACCAAGTCACCCAGGCCTGATGCCTCCTCTCTGTGGTCACCTGGGTGACCGTTCACGCCATTTCCTTGCTGCCTCCCGCCTTGTCCTCAACAACCCTGAAGTCCGTCCTCCACTCAGCTTCTCAGGTGGTTCTCAAAGGTTAACACAACCACGTCCCTCCTGCTCCAAACCCTCCATGGCTCCTGAGTGCCCCTGGAATAGAGCCCAGGCTCCTCCTGGGCCCGCAGGTGCTGCCTGCCTCTGCCCTTCTCCGTCAGCCCACGTCAAGATGCCCCGAAAACATGAAACCCACCCAGATCCCAAAGTCCCAAAGACACAGTGCCAAAGAAAGTGTAAAACATCTCAACATTGTGATTTCACGGCAAATGATAGTATTTGGGATAGGTTGAATTACATAAAACACATTATTAAAATTAATTTTACTTGCTTCTTTTGATTTCTTCCTTCCTTTCTTTTTTTTTTTTTTTAAACAGGGTCTTACTGTGTCATCCAGGCTGGAGTGCAGTGATGTGACCTCGGCTCACTGCAACCTCAACCTCCTGGGCTCAAGCAATTCTCCCGTCTCAGGCTCCCAAGTAGCTGGGATTACAGGTACGTGCCACCATGCCAAGCTAACTTTTTTTATTTTTTAGTAGAGACTGGGTCTCACTATGTTGCCCAGGCTGGTCTCAAACTCCTGACCTCAAGTGATCTGCCTGCCTCAGCCTCCCCAAGTGCTGGGATGACAGGCGTGAGCCACCACACCTGGCTTTCATTTTCCTTTGCAGTGCCTGTCACCCGCGTTACTATCATGGACGTGTGTGTATCTGGTCACTGCCTGTCCATGAGCAACGTGAGGTCAGGAACGTGTCTGTCTTGATCCCTGCAGTGTCTTCAGCGCACAGTAGGTAAATCTTCAGCGCACAGTAAGCATAGCTTCAGCATAGGACAATCATGTCATCAACACATAGTAGGTGTGCAGCACACAGTAGGTAAATCCTCTGCACATGACAATTGTGTCATCAACACATAGTAGGTGTGCAGCACACAGTAGGTGCATCCTCAGCACACAGTAGATAAATCTTTAGCACACAGTAGGTAAATCCTCAGCACACAGTAGGTAAATCCTCAGCACACAATTGTGTCATCAACACATAGTAGGTGTGCAGCACACAGTAGGTAAATCCTCAGCACATGACAATTGTGTCATCAACACATAACAGGTGTGCAGCACACAGTAGGCATTTCCTCAGCACACAGTAGGTGTGCAGTGCCTGCAAGAATGGAGCCCTGGAGGTCTACTGGATGGGGCAGCACTGCAGCTGGGGGTGGAGGAACCTGAAGGAGCAAGCTGGGGGGCCTGCAAGGGGTCATGGGACACCCAGGGAGTGTGGGGAGCTGCTTAGAAGAGGCTGGAGCCCAGGGAGGGCCTGGGTGGGACTGTTACGGGGCGAGTGGGAAGACAGGCTGTGGGCCAAGACCCAAGGCTATAAACTGGGAGGGGCCGTGAGACCCACCCACAGGGAGCAGCGATCCACAGCCGCCTCTGTGGAGCTCCATGTGTCTCAGCCCTTCGTCCCCTACGGGCCTCTCCATTTGCCGCCTCACACGTCTGCAGCACCTTCTCTTCGAGGCCTCATAGGAACCCAGGTGGGAGACTGGGTTCTCCCCGTTTTCCAGATGAGGATGCTGAGGCCCCAGGCAGCACATGGAGCCAGAGCTCATGCCCAGGTGTGTGCAACCCCAAAGTCCTTACCACCCGTTCCCGCACTCCCTCACAGGCAGAGGCAGAAGTACCCCAGAGCCTCCTGCAGCCTCTTCCTGAGCCTGGGAGGAAACTGAGGCAGAGCCAGGCAGTCCCTGCTGTGACCCCACACGGAGCATCTCCCCAGAGACAGGTTTTGCCCGAGGCCAGGAATCCCAGACACAGACCCCCAACCCACGACTTGGGCGTTGACCTTCTCAGGTGGTCACGTGGACAGGTGTCCTCTTTTATTAAAACCCAACACATGCGGCCCCAGCCCCCTCCCGCCCACCCCAAAGCCATCGGCCTCCTGCAACAGCGGCACCCTGACCGCCTTCTCTGGCCACAGCCCCTCCTGCTTTAATTACCAGAATCTAGGGCGGCCGGCACACCAGGCGGCTTCGCACTAATTAAAGTGGGGGCTTTACAGGATGGCGCCGTCCCCTCAGGCCCAGGGGACCTCACAGCGCCAGTGACCCACAGGCCAGATCATCCCCGAGTTAAACAGGCAGAGACCAGGCCTGGAGCCTGCAGCCAGGTAGGTGATGGGTGGAGGGGGGGTGCTGGGGGCCGAGGCTCAACCCTACCCTCTGCTCCTCTGCCCTGCAGCCTTGAGACAGTGACTCCACCCCCCTGTGCCTCAGTTTCCTCCCCCATCCTGTGGAGAACACCTGGGCACTCTCAGGGTTCATCCATTGCTTAGACAAACACCACAGTAGCGAACATCGCTGAGCCCTCTGACCACTCTGTGGTCCCCATCTTGCAGGAAAATGGTGGATTCCAGGGGCAGGAGGGGGCAAGAGGGGTTCTCAGAGGGGTTCTCAGAGGGGTGGGGGTCCCTGGCTGCAGTGCCTGGGTGGGCAGCCCTCCTGGGCCCTCTTTATGTGGTTCTGACCTCGCTGATCAAACCCTGAGCCCGGGCTGACGACACGGACCCCGAAGGTCCCCGGGGCTCCTCCCTGAGCCTGCAGGCGCATCCCTGCCCCCCGAAGCTCAAACTCACCTCTCCTGGAAATCCCCACTGCATGTGCTCTCCCGGGAGCTGCAGAGCTGAGAGGAGAAGTCCGCTGTGACGTCCACTGTGAAGTCTGCCGTGAGCCCCTCGGGCAGGCCTGGGTCACACCCCACCTTGTCTCTGACTCCTGGGGCCCAGTCCAAGGCATGGTTTGGGGCAGGTGACGGGAAGTTTTTGTTTGTTTGTTTTTTATTTTTGCTTTTTTTGGGGAGAGACAAAGTCTCGTTCTGTCGCCCTGGCTGGGGTGCAGTGGTGCAATCTCAGCTCTCTGCAATCTCTACCTCCAGGGTTCAAGCAATGCTCCCACCTCAGCCTACAAAGTAGCTGGGATTACAAACGTGTGTCACCATGCCCGGCTAATTTTTTTGTATTTTTAGTAGAGATGGGGTTTCACCATGTTGGCCAGGCTGGTCTCAAACTCCTGACCTCAGGTGATCCGCCTGCCCTGGCCTCCCACAGTGTGGGATTACAGGTGTGAGCCACCGTGCCTGGCCAGGTGTCGGGAAGTTTTTGCTGAATGGAATGAGTGAGGGGCCACCCCCAGGGATCCTGGACTGTGCCCACATTAGAGGCACCATTTGGATTTCATGGTGTGGCCCGGGGTGGGGCTGGGCAGCTGAGACAACGCCCATGACGCCAGGGCAGGGCTGGGGTACAGGTCTCCTCAGATCCTGTCTCCCACCCTGCTAGAAAAACACCCCGAGAAGAGCTGATCTGTGGGTGTGGGGCCCACCAGGAGGGAGGTGGGGAGACTGAGGCAGCACAGGGTGGGTGAGGACCAGCCCCTTGGAGGCCTCCTCTCGTAGGGACTGTAGCCTCCCCACCTGGCCCCAGGACATGACTGGCTGCTTCTGAAAAGACCCTCAGCCCATTCCAAGCCTCTCTGCCTCTGCTGAGCCCCAGGGGCTCCCCACGAACCCCCTCTCCTCTGCTGGTCCATCAGATGGCTACGGAGCACTGTTCAAGGATGTACAGACGCCCCACGCCCCAGGTCCAGATGCCCCACGTCCCGGGTCCAGACACCCTAATGGCCTGCTGCTCACTCCCAAAGGTGTGCGTGAAGGGTCTGCATCTGCGTTGGAGGCCAGGGTCGCTGCTGGGGGCGGTGGGCACTCAGTGCAGCCCAGCCAACCTGGCTCTGCTCCACGAAGTCATCCAGGGACCCAGGATCCTCCCCACCATCGCTCTGAATCCTCTACAGCCTCAGTCCAGCTGAGGGGAGAGGACAGAGACCTCCCGCGAGATGGCACAGGACACCACGGTGAACATGGCCCCAGCCCTGCACCTGCTGAGTGAGTGGGGAGGCTGCAGCAGGAAGGCCCCGAACCAGGAAGTTGGGGAGAAGGCAGGTTCCCCTGGGGCACCCCCCATCAAAGGGCAGAGAGCTGGGGCCGGGCCAGAGTCACACTCACCGGGCCGCCCAAGGGCTCAGCGGCACAGCTGTGAAGTGGACATCAGCCCAACCCCTCTGGGAGCAGCGGGGATTCTGGGGCCCCACCTCTGAGGGTTGCACTGGGGCCCCACGAGAGAAGGCTCGCAGGGAACCTGGGCAGGCCACCTGGGAGGCTGGGATCAGACTTCCTGGACCCCACCCCAGCTTCACCACTTACTGGCCTTGGGCAGCTGCCTGGCCCCTCTGAGCCTCTCACTGTCCCCATCTGTCCAATGGGATAATAATGATTGCAAAGTGCCGGAAATCGGAATTATTGATAGAACAGGGCCACAGTCTCACCCTGGCACTGGTTCATGTTGATTTCTGGCTACGGGAAGGCCTGCACAGGTGCCCTGGAAATGCTGGGTGTCTGCAGAAGGCCCCGGCTCCCTGGGACAGAGCTGGCCTGCAGGTCCCCATGAGGCCGTTTCCAGGGAGAGGGGCCCAGCTTGTCCCTAGGTGTGGTGTCCATGGAGACAAAGAGGATCCACTGCCCCCAGTCTGGGGGTCACGGTGACCTGGGGCCCCAGGAGGGAGCCTGAGGGGGGCAGGAGCTTCCCAAGATCCAGCCTGAAAGGCTCCGTCCCTCAGATAATAATAATATGATTATTAAAAAAATCATCAGGCTGGGTATGGTGGCTCACGCCTGTAGTCCCAGCACTTTGGGAGGCCGAGGAGAGAGCACCATTTGAGCCCCAGAGTTCAAGACCAGGCTGGGCAACACAGCAAGATCCCATTTCTATATAATAAAATAAAATTCGCCAGGCGTGGTGGCGCCTGCCTGTCGTCCCAGCAGCTCAGCAGGCCGAGGCGGCAGGATCAGCAGAATTGCTTGAGCCCAGGAATTGGAGGCTGCAGCGAACTATGATCGCGTCATTGCATTGCAGCCGGGGTGACAGAGCGAGACCCCAACTCTGAAACACAAATAAACACTTTCAAAAAGGAATGACCAGTGGAACAATCAACATGGAGGGAGGCCTTGGTGCTGTGTCTCATTCGATTCTCACCCCAACTCTCCAGGAGGGAGGGACTAGAGTATCCTCATTTCAGAGATGAGGAGACTGAGGCCAGAGAAGCCAATCAACATGGAGGGAGGCCTTGGTGCTGTGTCTCATTCGATTCTCACCCCCACTCCCCAGGAGGGAGGGACTGGAGTATCCTCGTTTCAGAGATGAGGAGACTGAGGCCAGAGAAGCCAGGTCGCTTGGCTGGTGCTGAGACCTGCCCGGGTTTCGGGAGAGCAGCCTGCAGCCCCCAGGGCCCCTGGCTGACATCTAACAGCCGGAGCCGGCCACCAGGCCCCACGCCAGGAAGCGTCTCCGGGAAAATTCGTCTCACAGATTTGATTTAATCACAGAGTGCTGATTTTTGCAAAGCAGGTCGTGACCCTGGTCATTTTGTGAAAATGAATTGCCTGGGAAAATGGAAATTGTCACTTTATTATAGGATTAAAAATTTTCAATCCCATTTGAATCAAATGGGAAATAGGGCAGGCCCGTGTCCTTCCGTCCCCCGTTATTAGTGAATTAGGGTCCGTGGGAGAGCTGGGTGGGATTTCATGAACAAGATTTAATTCGATCCTTTACCCTCCAAGCTGGGGTTGCCCTGTAAAGTGGGGATTTCCAGCAAAAAAACCCCACCACCCCCTTCCCCCCCTTTCCTTCCCCAGCCCCCTCTCCCCTCCGAGGGACTTCACAGACTTTCTAGCCACGGCCCCCTCTGCCAGTGCCCCAGGCACAGTGACTCCAGCCCCCACACTGTGCCCAGGCTGGTCCTGCCCCAGGGTGCCAGTCCCCTCTCAGGCCTCACATCCCTCCAACCCGGGCTGCTCCTGTGTGAAGACCCGCCCAAGGGACCCTGAGGGGTGTGTGCCCTGACCCAGGCCAGCGTCTGATTGTGTGGTCAGATACGAGCCTCCACCCTCAGGGAGCTGGGAACACAGTCCAGCTCCGTCCCATGGAGCCAGACACACCGGGCGCTCAGCAGATCCCTGCAGGGTGGCCGGCACGCTGAAAGTAGTGAGAAGCTGTGATTTTTATACACTCATTTTGTGTGATGAAAAATGCACCTGGCCTGGTGTGGTAGCTCACACCTGTAATCCTAGCACTTTGGGAGGCCAAGGTGGGCGGATCACCTGAAGTCAGGAGATCAAGACCAGCCTGGCCAACATGGCAAAACTCCGTGTCCACTAAAACTACAAAATTAGCCTGGCATGGTGATGCATGCCTGTAGTCCCAGCTACTCGGGAGGCTGAGGCGGGAGAATTGCCCGAACCTGGGAGGTGGAGGTTGCAGTGAGCCGTGATTGTGCCATTGCATTCCAGCCTAGGTGACAAGAGCAAAACTCTGTCTCAAAAGAAAAGAAAAGAAAAGTAAAATGTACCTGAGGTTCTCCATCTTGGCTGGGCGCGGTGGCTCATGCCTGCAATCCCAGCACTTTGGGAGACCAAGATGGGAGTATCACTTGAGGCTGGGAGGTTGAGGCTGCAGTGAGCTATGATGGAGCTACTGCACTCCAGCCCGGGTGACAGAGCGACAGCCTGTCTCTAAAAAATAAAAATAAAAATAAGAAAATAAATAAATAGAACACTGGCTGGTCACAGTGGCACGTGCCTATAATCCCAGCACTTTGAGAGGCCACTCAAAGGCAGGAGTTCCAAACCAGCCTGGGCAACATAGCAAGACCCCATCTCTACAAAAAATGTAAAAAATTAGCAAGGCATGGTGGCATACACCTGTAGTCCCAGCTACTGGGGAGGCTGAGGTGGGAGGATCACTGGAGCCCTGGAGGTCAAGGTTGCAGTGAACTATGACTGTACCACTGCACTCCAGCCTGGGTGACAGAGCCAGACCCTCTCTCTCTTAAAAAAAAAAAAAAAAAAAACTGAGGCCAGGTATGGTGGCTCACACCTGTAATCCCAGCACTTTGGGAGGCTGAGGTGGGCAGATTGCCTGAGGTCAGGAGTTGAAGACCAGCCTGGCCAATATGGCAAAACCCCTATCTCTACTAAAAATACAAAAATTAGCCAGACGTGGTGATGGGCGCCTATAATCCCAGCTACTTGGGAGGCTGAGGTGGAAGAACCACTTGAACCCAGGAGTCGGAGGTTGCAGTGAGCCGAGATCACACCACTGCACTCCAGCCTGGGCAACAGAGCCTGATTCCATCTCGAAAATAAATAAATAAATATGTTAAAAAATTAAATATCACGAATCCCCACCGTCAGCATTGCTAGGAGCACAGTTCAGTAGCGTTAAGCACATTCACGTCCTCGTGCTACCATCACTGTCTGTCCACATAACATTCTGGTTCTCACCTTCCCAAACTGAAACCCTGCCCCTGGTGAACGCCCATTCCTCACTCCCCATCTCCATCTCCCCTGTGTCAGGCTTGTTACCTGTTCCATGGCCCTGACTGTGTTCCATGGACACATCCAGAGCCGAGCCACGCCATCTGTGTGGGGGCTGTGGGAGACGTGTGTGCCCTGACACCCCTCTCCACCAGGTGCTCTCTGGACAGGGGGCGTTCAACCCGCAGAGCCAAATGCTGCCTTTCTGGGCGTGCTGGGACCTGGCTGCTCCATGGGACCAAATGCCCCCCACATTCGTGTGCAGGTAAGACACCCTGGGCAGGGGCCCACCGCCTGGGGGGGACGACTGTTCCCGGCACAGTAGGAGTGTGGAGGAGGCCGTCTTTGACCTGGGAGAATCCGGGAGTAAGTTGGGGGGAGACGGCGGGAACCAAGGCAGGTGAGCTCAGGAGGGAGGCGTGGGGGCGGCTGGGGCTGCCAGGAGTCCACTCTCTACCCTGCAGGGATGGCTGGAGAGAAGTGGGGGCTGACTCAGGAGTGACTCAGGAGTGACGGGTGTTACTCCTGTGTGAGACCCGGGCTGAGCTCCCTGGTTTACACTGGACCCCAGAACTCACTGGCCGAGAGGGGTGATGGGTGAACTCACTCCCCCGGGCCTCAGTTTCTGGGTCCATCAAACGGGGCTGCTCCCCAGGCCTCCTCCCACCCAGTTTGTCGTCTGTGCTCCCCACCAGCTCCAAATACTTCCATGGTATTTATGAGGGAGGCCTGGCAGAGTCCAGCACCGCTGGCCGGTGTGGTCACCCACATCTGGGTGGGACACAGGGCTGCCTTGATTGCCTTCCCGGGCAGGTGCCCACAGGGGCCCAGCCACACACACCAGTCGGCAGAGTAGGCGAGAGGCATCTGCCTTCGCCAGAACAAAATAATTAAAAGAAGATTCGGGAGATCAGGCCAGCCTGTCGCTGGGGGAGGCCGAAACTTAACCCTTCCCAGGCTGGGCTGCACGGGCCAGGCCAAGGCCAGTGGGGCAGGCAGGAGCCAGCATTGTATGCTGAGGCCTAGGACCCCAAGGTAGAGAGCCCAGGGGCTTCCCCAGGAGTACCCACCCTCCTGAAAGCATCCTGCAGGGCCCTCCCCATTGTGTCCCCTCTGGGAGCTGCTCCCACCTCCCTAGCTGCTCCACCAACACCTTGGGCTCCCGGAAGGCTGGCCCTTGTCTGGGCTCTGTTCAGCTGCAGAATAGATAGGATACTCAAGCGCCTCCCAGCCTGCCCAGCCTCTGCTCCCTTCCCAGGGGCTCCTCATCTTCTCTGTGAGGACTGACGTGGTCTCCCGCGGGTGCCCATGGTAGCTGGGGCCAGCTCTCTCCCAGACAAGGGGCAGGCACCAGGCCTGAGGTGGCTGACAGGACACAGGATCACCACCAGCCTTTACCTTGAGCTGCAGCAAAGGGGTAGAGGAGGATGGGGCCTCATGCGCCGAGCAGTGCGGTGACACAGCCCTGGCCCGCCTGTCCCAACCGCAAACTCCTGCCAGCTTCCTGCTGCACACCTCGCCAGGGGCCCTGTCCCACCCCCACACACCAGGGTCTTCAGCTTCCTGGGGCTCATTAACCACCACCCCTTCCTGAATATTTTTGGCTCCCATTAGTCAAAGCTGGTTTTTGTGACTTTGAACCAAAGACCCCAAAAGACACAGCACAGGGAGTGAGAGGAAGGCACATCACATGCTCTGCAGCCAGGCTGCCTGTCTATTCACCTGAAAAGACCCTCCTGAGGCCCCTGTGTGCCAGGCACTGTTCTAGGTACTGGGGGGATGGCAGAGAACAAGGCCAGAGAACAAGGCAGACACTTGTCCCCCTGAGTGTGTGTTCTACTGGGGCCGGCCAACAAGGGATATGTAAACCACAAATAAATTAGGCAATTTTAAGTAGAAAAGATACTGAGAAAAACGTCCGCTAGGAAGGTACATTCTAGGTGTCTACTGCTGTCCATCAAACCACCCCAGACTAAAGCAGCGATCATCTTACCGCACTCATGAACTCTGCAGGTCCAGTTCAGCCTGGATGCAGAGGATGCCTGCTTGTGGCACCTGCACGTCACTGCTTGAGCTTGCTCACGACATGGTAGCAGGGTTCTGCCAGCAGCTGTCCCAAGAGGACGGACAACAGCCTTTTATGACCTGGCCTTGGAAGTCACTTAGTGTCATTCGGCTGCAGTCACGGCCCCAGATTCCAGACGTTGGAAGATTACCTCCAGGTCTTGATGGGCTGGGACCAAGGTCACATGATCGGAAGAGCATGGGGGAGGGGAAATGCTGCTGCAAGGCAGGGTGGCAGGGCAGGCCACTCTGCGGAGGTGACAGCAGTGGCCAGGAGAAGCCGACTGAGGCCCGGGAGGGTCCAACTGAGGACAGGTAGGGGGTTGGGTTCTGTTCTTATTGCAGTGGGGTATCACCTGGATGCCCCACCGTGTGCCAGGCTCTATTCTAGGTCCCGGGGTACTGAGGCAAGCAAAACCCAGTCCCAACCTCAGACCTCATGTCCAGAGGAGTCAGAGAAGCAAAAAGGCGCAGTTCAGGCTATTTCTCTTGGGGTGCTCTGGGCTGCAAAGGACGGAACACCCAGCTCAGCTCACTCGGCTGAGCAACTCAGGGGCTGGGGGGCATAGCCAAGCAGGCGGACGCTGGGGAGGGATGCTCGATGCCAGGGGGTTCTTGCCAAGCTGGAAGTGTATTCATTAACCCCTCCCACCCCATTCTACAGAGGAAGAACGGAGGTGCAGGGAGGTGAGATGGTCGCTCACGGCCACAGCTAGCTACAGGCCTGAACTTGTACCCGACACCCAGCTCCACAATTCTTGTGCCTTGATCTGCCTTGGGGAGGGGCGTGGGGTCAGAAAAAGACCTGGGTCCGGACGCCCCCAGCCAGTGAGCAGACCCCACATGGGCAGTCTCTGCTGAGAAGACCCTCATGTTCTCCACTGAGCACCCCTAGCTATGAGCAGACCCCACAAGCACAGTCTCTGCTGACAAGACCCACGTGTTCTGTAAATGCAGGGCTGCTGTCAGCCAGGCATCCCCAGAGACCCAAGAGGCACAAACAAGGCCAGGCAGTCCCAGGGGAGGCCAGCGGTCCCAGGGCACCCAGCCCTGCCCTCCTCAGCTGCCTGCGGATGCCCTTGGGGCCTGGGTCTGCAGCCCAGATGCGTATCCTATCTAGCATCAGGACTGGGCACAGAGAGGATGCAGAGCCTATCCGGCAGCTCAGGCTGCTTCCCCTACTGTGTCCTGATGGAACCCCAGGAAGCCCCGATGCCACCCCTTCAGGCCTGGATCCTGCCCCCGGGGCCCCCACATCCCAGCCCTCCTTCCCAGGAATCCCCTGCTGAAGGACTCCCTTCATCCAGTCCCTGCATCCTAGACCCCACCCTGTGGGAGAGAAACTGAAACCCAGGAAGTTGAGCCGTTTGACTGGTGCAGAGCTGGGACACTGACCCAGGATGCCAGCTCGGGCCTCAGCCACACTCGCCGCAGATGAGATGCCACCCCTAGCCCTGCCAAGGCTGGGTGCAGACCCTCCCAAACACACGCGGCGGGCTTTTATTAAACTTCCTTGTTAATTGCACAAGTAATGCACCAATACATCTGGAGTGAGTTTTAAAACAAATCCCAGACATCATATCATTTCGCTCATAAATACTTCAGTATACAAATGGGGCTTTAAATAATTTGCTGTTTAAATGATGTTTTTTCTCCCATGAGCAACAGAGTCCATGCTTACAGGCCAGCCGAGGCAGGAAGGCTTCACCCAGGCCCGGTGGCGCCCCACTCTGCCCTCGGCCGGCTCCGTGCCTAGGCCATAGTTGTGCGTGGGTTCTCTGCCATGCAGATTTCATTTTGCACCTTCTCTTCTCTTGAGTTCCACATCAGCAATTCCCCAGTGCTGCTCCCAGCTCGAGAAATATCCGTCCCAAAGGCCTCCTTGGAAGCTGCTGTTAGGCGCAATTTTTCGTGGCTGTAAACACTGCCCTGAACATCTTTGAGCAGGAGGCGCTGTATGGTTTTCGGATCATTCTTGGAGGAGGGATTCCCAGACGCTGGATTCCGCAATCAAAGCACCCGTCCCCAAATTGCTTTCCAAGAAGACACAAACACTGTTGAAATCCTCATAAATCATGGTTGTTGGGCAGAGGGGGGTGTGTTCTAATGCAGAGGTCACTCAAGCAGGGGGTAGTGGGAGCACACAGGAGCTGGTCTCCAAGGCCACCAACACCACCTTGCCTGTGGGGGCGGCTGAGCACGTCCTTCTGCCTTTCCAGCCTCAGTTTCCCCATCTGTCAAGTGGCCATGGGTTTGTGTGTGCGGCCGACCCCAGGAAGATGGCTCTCCAGGCCTCGGTGGAGGCTGTCCCCAGCCCCAGAGGGAAGACGTGTCTAGCAGTGCCCTGTCCACCTCACTGCCCGTGCCTGCTCTGGAGGAATTCAGAGACTGCTGGGGAGGGGCCTCCCACGTCTGCAGGGATTGAAGTGTGTTTGTTTTCATTCTTCTTCCCTGGGGCCTCAGCCCTGCCCCCAGGGGAGAAAGGCAGCTTTGCAGAACCCAGGCAGGAAAGCAGAAATCTCAGGGCCCAAGGCCCCCAGTCTGCATCTCTCCCAACCTGCTCCTTTCTGGGGGCCAGAGAGGGGATGCCACCTGCCCAAGGACACACAGCATTTTTGTGGCAAAGCACCTCTAATCTGTGGGTTCTCTGGTGTCTGAGATCCTGTAACAGGATCTAACCCCATACAGCAGCCCCCGTTCCTGAGCGGCCTCCGGTGGCAGCACCTGCCAAGGCCCCACCTCTGGGCCCCGTCCTCCTCCAGGCAGGGGCGCCCAGCAGCCGTTTCATAGATGAGGAAACTGAGGCTGGGAGGACCAAGGCTCCCCCCAGGACACCCAACCGGGCTCTCAACCAACCAGCTGAACCCCGGGCTGCGCTCTCCCCGCCCCTGCCCGGCGAGTGCAGATTCCCGCCTATTTTCCGACACCCGCCTGCAGGGGAGTCGGGCGCCAGATGGGATCGAACCCAGCAAAGTGAGAAATCCGGGTGGGGTGGCAGATGGGGAGGTCTTCCCCGGGGAACCCCGGGAGAGGAGAGGACAGCGAGGGCCCCGGGCGCGGCCTCTCGTGTGCCCTCGGCCGAGGGGCGCAGGCCCGCAGCCCCCCAGGGGCGCCGCAGCTGTCACTCCGCGGTGAGTGGCGCCATCCGGATCGGAGATGGGCGCGGCTGCATCGCCCCAGGGTGGGAAGCTCATCCCGGAGGCCGCGGGGCGCGGAGCGACCAGGGACGCCCCCTGCGGGCTGCGGGCGGGAGCGCGGACCCCGGCCCATCCCGGACCCCGCCCACCGCGGACCTCACCCATCCTAGACCCCGCCCATCCCAGATACCGGCCCATCCCTGACCCCGCCCTTCCCTAGCCCCGCCCACCACCGAACCCACCCGTTCAGACCACGCCTATCCCAGGCCCTGCCCACCGCGGACCTCGCCCATCCTGCACCCCGCCCACCACGGACCTAGCCCATTCTTGACCTGACCAGCAGCGACTCCAGCCCATCCTGGACCCCACCTACCGCAGATCCTGCCCGACCCAGCCCACCTAGGACCTTGGCCCACCACGGACCCTGCTCATCCCGGACCCAGTTCACTGTAAGCTCCGCCTATCTCGGACCCCAGCCCATCCCGAATGCCGCCCACCGCATGGTCACCAGCCACCGCGGACCCCACCCACCGCAGGCCCCGCTCACCGCAGACCATCCCCAACATCGGCCCCCCGACACCCACACTGATCCATCGCCCACCTCCGACCCCACCCAGGCAGTCTCAGCCGATGGCCCTGGGACGACTCCAGCACTAATTCGCTGAGGGTGCCCCCACCTCCAGGGCGCCCACTAACCTAAACATTTGTGTGCATTTAATTCCATTTTACAAACGAGGAAACAGGCCCGGAGCGTTAGATCACGTACCCTACTAAGTGGGGCTAGCTGAGACCACTGTGACCCCAGGCAGCCAGTAATGGGATTGCTCCCCAAAAAGGGGCCCTGCTGTGTGGGATATGAGATGGCGGGGAAGGCAGGCAAGAGATTGCAGGCACGTGCTGTGGTGTCGCTGGTGAGGCTGGATTTGCAGGGCCAGACCAGCTCATGTGGAGGGGCAGTGTGGATGGTGCAGTGTGGTGAGGGTTGTCCTTCCTTTCTCTGGACAGGGCAGTGGGGAGGTGGAGGCCGGGACGGAGACCCCAGGAGCCCTGGGGACGCTCAGGCCAGGCACAGACACTGTCAGGCTTCCTGGACCCCTCCCCATTGCACCTGCTTCGTCTGCAAACTGCTCCCTGTGTGGGCAGAGAGGTCCAGGGGGTGGTCTGGGAGTAGAGACGGAAAACCCTGAGGCTCCCACAACCAAGCCCCTCCCTGCAAAGAGGGGGCTTCAAAGGTGTGAGAAGACAGAGGAGAGGCTGGCAAAGCGCCCCACATCCCCTTGCCTGGCCCACCTCCTCTCAGGGAGAGAGGAAGATGGAGAGGCAGAGAAACCAAGAGAGACAAGGGGGCCAGATCCCAAAGAAATGCAGCTGGACAGAGGCAGACAGAGGGATGGGAAGGAGAGAGTCAGTGGGGAGAGGTTTTGGGGGAAGATTTTCAAGTTTCTCCTTGGGGTATTTGCACAGAAGGTTTTTAATCTTTGCTGGAAACTGCCTGTGGCTCTGCCCACGTCAGCCAGCAGTGACCACCATGTCACCCATGCAAGGTCGCTGGGCTCAACCCTCCCTGTCAGCCCCAGTGTGGATATGAGCATGGATACCAATATTTCTGTCTCATGCAGGGCTGGGGCGCTTGGGAGGCACAAGGCTCCAGCCCAGCCTTGGGAGTCCAGCACAGCCAAGCCAGCCAGCTACACCTGGCCTGGGCCAGAGCTTCGATCACACAGCCTGCAGAGCTGTGGAAGTGAAGAGGCAAGGAATCATAGAACGGATTTTGGAAGTGACATTGGCCTCCGCTTGAATGCTTCTGCTGACAGGGAGCTCACTACCTCTAGAGACAGCCCACATTGTCTCTGGGCGTCTCCATGAGTTAGCAAGCACATTCTAATTTTCAGGTGGATTCTGTCTCCCTATCACCACTACCTCCCACCTCCAAGCCCTGCCCCGTGGTTTCCACCACTGACCCCTGGAACCACACACACCACACACATTTATTTGACAAACATTTATTGAGTGCCTACTGTGTGCTGGACCATAGGCGTAAACAAGGAGATGAGGCCAGACCTCTTGCGGCTGTCTCCTTAGAAACTAAGTCACAGAGAGAGAAGGGACCCTGCAGGCCTGCACTGCCAAAACCAGAGGAGGCAGAGAACACGCCTCGCCTCTGTATCTCCTGCGTGTCAGACCTCAGCCATCATCCCAACAACGTGGTGGGGGGTGTCATGATTATCTTCGATTTACAGATGAGAAAACTGAGGCTCTGTGTCGGGCACCAGGCAGGCTGCAATGAGCCATGCCTGGTCTTGGCTACATGATGGGTTTAGGGGTGATCATGTGACGCAGGTCAGGCCAGCGAGTCATGAGTGAAAGCAAAGCTGGCCCCCTTTGCCTCTGGACTCAGTTCTGGTCTGTAGCCACGGCAGCTGTCTTGCCATCTGATGGCACTAAGAAAGATGCCAATGGCCGGGCGCGGTGCCTCACCCCTGTCATCCCAGCACTTTGGGAGACTGAGGCGGGTGGATCACGAGGTCAGGAGATCGAGACCATCCTGGCCTACACAGTGAAATCCCGTCTGTACTAAAAATTCAAATAATAATAACAATAATAATAATAATAATTAGCCGGGCATGGCAGCGAGTGCCTGTAGTTCCAGCTACTCGGGAGGCTGAAGCAGGAGAATGGCGTGAACCCGGGAGGCGGAGCTTGCAGTGAGCCGAGATCGCACCACTGCACTCCAGCCTGGGCGACACGGTGAGACTCCGTCTCAAAATAAATAAATAAATAAAAATAATTTTAAAAAAAGAAAGAACCAACACAGAAAACATCGGAACCAAGAGACGGAAAGACGCTGGGTTACGATGACATCATATGAACTCAGGGAACTCGCCGTTCCTGAAGCCGGTGCCCCTTGGATTTTCACACAAGTGAGAGAACAGATTCCTTCTTTGGCTTAAGCCAGTTTGAATTGTGTTTTCTGTCACCAGCAACCTCAAGTACCCTAAGTTCAAAGAGTTTACTGTCCTCAAGAAGAGTTTATTGTCCATAAATAAATGGACACTTGTAAGCATCAATGTGTGAGTGTTGAGTGGTGGTAGGACGGCGGGGAGGAAGGCGGGGGCTACATGCTCTTATAACATCTGCTAACACTTATCCCACACAAAGTAAAGGGGTGCACATGAATTAGCTCACAGGATCTTTTTCTTTTTTTTTGAAATAGTCTTTCTCTGTCACCCAGGCTGGAGTGCAGTGGCGCGATCTCGGCTCACTGCAGCCTCTGCCTCCCGGGTTCAAGCGATTCTCATGCCTCAGCCCCCCAAGTAGCTGGGATTACAGGCACAGGCCACCACACCCAGCTAACGTTTTTTTTGTATTTTTAGTAGAGATGGGATTTTGACATGTTGGCCAGGCTGGTTTCAAACTCCTGACCTCGAGTGATCTGCCCACCTCGGCCTCCCAAAGTGCTGGGATTACAGGCGTGAGCCACTGTGCCCGGCCAGCTCACTGGATCTTTACAGCAACCCTATGACATAGATTCTGCCAGGATCCCATATCTGAGGATAAATAGTGCTAGCTGCTACGTAAAACAACCCATCAAAGGCCGACGATTTAACAAAACAGAAATTTATTCCCTGCTCTTGTCCAGAGCAAGTAGGCATTTCACAGTCTGTAGGGGCTCGGGGTCCTGAGCTGAACATGTGGGGGTTCGGAGTCCTGAGCTCCTTCCCACGTGGGGATCCACCCTTCCTCGGGGCCCTGGAACCCACTGGACCTGCCTGGTTGGCCAGTGAGGAAGGAGAGCGGAGGAGGACTCTTGGGAACTCTGAGAAGACTTAGGAGACAGGCCCGAAGTGGCTTCTGACACTCTGCCCACGTTCATCCACCACAGCTCGCTCACGTTTCTGCATCTATCTGCCCAGGAGGCTCGGAAACGCCATCTACCTGGGCCCCCAGGAGGCAAAGAAAAAGGTCTAGTTTTGCTTTGAGAGGTCAACAGGAGACGTCCAAGGTTGCACAGATGGGACAGGACTAAAAGCCAGGCACGACACTTCCGCATAGCTTTCCCTGCACCCTCGGAATCTCTCGAGTGGACTCTCTCTGGGCAGGGCAGTGGCCTGGGGAGGTTGGTCCTTCTAACGTTGGGACGGAGAAACACAAGAATCATATCAATCATATCACGAGGTACTTGTTGATCGTTATTGCATGATCACCTCTGATTTTCCAACTGGTGCTGTTACCTTTAAGTGACTTTGTTGACCCAACCGGTTAGGACTTTTTTTTTTTTTTTGAGATGGAGTCTTGATCTGTCGCCCAGGCTGGAGTGCATTGGCGCAATCTCGGCTCACTGCAGGCTCCACCTCCCGGGTTCAAGCGATTCTCCTGCCTCAGCTTCCCGAGTAGCTGGGATTACAGTCTCCCGCCACCACACACAGCTAATTTTTGTATTTTTAGTAGAGACTGGGTCTTCACCATGTCGGACAGACTGGTCTCAAACTCCTGACCTCAAGTGATCCGCCCACCTTGGCCTCCCGAAGTGCTGGGATTACAGGCACGAGACACCGTGTCCACCACAGTTAGAATTTTAATTTGGGGCAAAGCTGGTGGTTTTAAGTTGTTGTAATTATAAGATGATGATTTTTTTTCCTCTTTAGGACATAAGCCAGATCAGAGGCCCTCCTTTTCCTAGTGGGAGCTTTTATGAGTCTGCTCTTACAATGCTATAAAGAAATACCTGAAATGGGGTAATTAAAAAAGAAAAGAGGTTTAACTGATGCACGGTTCCACAGGCTGTACAGGAAGCATGGCTGGGAGGCCTCAAGAAACTCACAGTCACGGCGGATTGGAGCAGGCCTGTCTTGCGTGGCTGGAACAGGAGGAAGAGAGTGAAGGCGGAGGGGCCACACACTTTTAAACAGCCAGATCTTGGGCGTGGTGGCTCACATCTTTAATCCCAGCACTTTGGGAGGCTGAGACAGGAGGGTCACTTGAAGCCAGGAGTTCAAGACCAGCCTGGGCAACAAAGCAAGACCCCTGTCTCTCTCTCTCCTTTTTTCTTTTTTCTTTTTTTTTTTTTTTTTTTGCTTTCTTGCCCAGGCTGGAGTTCATTGGCATGATCTCGGCTCACTGCCACCTCTGCCTCCTGAGTTCAAGCGATTCTCCTGCCTCAGCCTCCCGAGTAGCCGGGATTACAGATGCCCGCCACCATACCTGGCTAATTTTTGTATTTTTAGTAGAGACGGGGTTTCACCATGTTGGCCAGGCTGGTCTCAAACTCCTGACCTCAGGTGATCCACCTGCCTCGGCCTCACAAAGTGCTGGGATTACAGGTGTGAGCCACCGTGCCTGGCCTTGTCTCCTAGTAAAAATAAATTAATGAAAAACAAAAAACAAAAAACAGATCTCATGAGAGCTCACTACCACGAGGACAGCAAAGGGGAAATCCACCCCCGTGATCCAATCACTTCCCACCTGGGCCCGCCCCCCGCACTGGGGATTCCACCTGTGGTCTGGGCCAGGTCGCAAACCCAAATCACATTGACCGGCCTGTCTGTTGGATCAGGAGCGAGGCTGTCTTGTGGGTCTCCTTCTCGGCTCAGACACGTTCTTCCTCTTTCTCTCTCTCTTTCTTTCTTTCTTTTTTTTTTTTTTTTTGAGACAGAGTCTTACTCTGTCCCCCAGGCTGGAGTGCAATGGCACGATCTTGGTTCACTGCAACTTCCGCCTACAGGGTTCAAGCAATTCTCCTGTCTCAGTCTCCCAGATAGCTGGGATTACAGATATGCGCCACCATGCCCGGCTAATTTTTGTATGTTTAGTAGAGACAGGGTTTCGCCATGTTGGCTAGGCTGGTCTTGAACTCCTGACCTCAGGCAGTCTGCCCACGTTGGCCTCCAAAAATGCTGGGATTACAGGAATGAGCCACCACGCCCGGCTTGACACTTTCTTTTTTTTTTTTTTTTTTTTTTTTTTTTTGAGACAGAGTCTTGCTCTGTCACCCAGGCTGGAGTGCAGTGGTGCGATCTCCGCTCACTGCAAGCTCCGCCTCCCGGGTTCACGCCATTCTCCTGCCTCGGCCTCCCGAGTAGCTGGGATTACAGGTGCCCGCCACCACGCCTGGCTATTTTTTTGTATTTTTAATGGAGACGGGGTTTCACTGTGTTAGCCAGGATGGTCTCGATCTCCTGACCTCGTGATCCACCCGCCTCGGCCTCCCAAAGTGCTGAGATTACAGGTGTGAGCCACCACACCCGGCCCCGGCCCGACACTTTCTAACGAGACCCTCATTGGTTTGTTTGCTTGGCTTTCCTCTGCTCTCTGAGTGGACATGAACTCCGCCCATGAGGGCAGGAACCGTGCCTGGCACAGGGCCTGGTGCATGGCAGGAACTCAGAAAATGTTTGTTAAATGAATGAAAGAGGAAAATGGCATGAAAGACAGAAAGTGGATAAATTAGACATGGACTGAATGTCTGCATTCAACCAGAGGTCCCCCCAGGGGCAGCCCAGGCGGAGATTGCAGGGTGCTAGGAGGCCCTGGGCCCCGAGGGGAGGTGGTGTCTCCAACACACTGTATCAGAGACAGTGGGCAGCCAAGCCCTGCCTCCCCACCTCCCCAGGGCCCCTTCTCAGCCTGACTTTTTTTTTTTTTTTTTTTTTTTTTTGCCTTGTCTTATTTTTTGAGAAGATGTCTTGCTCTGTTGCCCAGGCTGGAGTGCAGTGGAGTGATCATGGCTCACTCCAGCCCCAAACTCCTGGGCTCAAGTGATCCTTCCACATCTGCCTCCTGAATAGATGGGATCACAGGTGCACACCACCATGCCCTGTTAATTTTTTATTTTTTGAAATTATTTGCAAAGATGGTGTCTCACTATGTTGTCCAGGCTTTTCTCAATCTCCTGGGCTCAAGCGATCCTCCTACCTCAGCACCCCCAAAGTGCTGGGATGATGGGCGTGAGCCCCCACACCTGGCCAGCCTGCAGTTCACAGGACACTCCCTGATGGAGTCTCTCCAGAGGTCCGGCATCCCCACCTCCTTACAGACCAATGTTGCCTGTCGATTTGCAATGTTTTGAAAGGATAAATCCTCTGTTGGGGAAATGGCTATGCTGCCGGCACAGCTGATGGGCCGTAAGCTGGCGTGGCCTTTCTGGGGGCTCCTGGGTGATGTGCTGCGGCAGGCTCGGAGGGGCTCTCACCCTGGGCCGGCGAGCATGAGTGCAGGTATCCACCCCGAGAGGATAAAGGTGGAAAACAAAGCGGTGGGTTCGGGATGTTCACTGCAGTGTTGTTTGTCACAGCCAAAGGCTGGAAATCAGCTGGCAGCCCATCAGAGGACTTGGGTAAGTAAACGGCAGCCGTCCACCAGCAAGGGCATCGTGCAGGCACTAAACTCGATGCTACAGGAGAATTCCTCGTGGCACAGGAAAGGCCTCATCGTATACCATTGCGGGAAAAGGGCAGGTCATGAACTGGCAGATAGAAGATTCTGATTTTGTGGAAAGAAAAAAATGGACATGTGTGTGCACAGAAGAAAACTCCGAATGGATTGCTGGTGGGAGTGTAAAATGGTGCAGCCACTGAAGAAAACAGCCCGGTGGCTCCTCAAAAAATTCAACTTAGGGGTGGGTGTGGTGGCTCACACCTGTGATCCCAGAACTTTGGGAGCCCGAGGTGGGTGGATCACCTGAAGTCAGGAGTTCGAGACCAGCCTGGCCAACATGGCGAAACCGTGTCTCTACTGAAAATATAAAAATTAGCCCGGCATGGTGGTGGGTGCCTGTAGTCCCAGCTACTCCCAAGGCTGAGACAGGAGAATCGCTTGAACCCGGGAGGCAGAGGTTGCAGGGAGCTGAGATCCCGCCATTGCACTCCAGCCTGGGTGACACAGCCAGAGTCTATCTCAAAAAAAAAAAAAAAAAGTGTCTAGAGCAGTCAAATTCATAGAGAGGAAATGTAGGATGGGGGTGCCAGGGGCTGCAGAGGTGGGTGGGGAGTGAGTTTTCATGGGAACGACGTTTCAGTTGGGAAGATGGAGCATTCTGGAGATGATGGTGGTGACTGCTGCATAATACTGTGAGTGTGCTTAATGCCACTGAGGATAAATGATGAGGGTAAAATATGCAAACGCTGCCCCTTCCATGGCCATGGCAGGTGTCTCTGATCGACCACGGCACCTTTTCTGGCCAAGCCTCATGTACTAGTTCCCTACTGCTGCTGTGACAAAGTACCCCAAACTTAGCAACCTGAAACAACACACATTTATTTTCTCTCAGCTCTGCAGGCCAGAAGCCTAAAGTGAATGGGCAGGGCTGGCTCCTTCTGTGGGCTGCAGGGAGGACCTGTTTGCTGAGCCTTGCCAGCCCTGGAGGCCCCTTCCTCCTCTTCAAAGCCAGCAGCACTGGGTCTGAGAGCCTCTGACCTCTCTCCCACTCTTACAAAGACCCTTGCTGGGTGACGTCAGGCCCACCTGGGCAGTCCAGGACCCTCCCCCTCTCCAGACCTTCAGCTCACATCTGCAGCCCCTTTGCCAGGTCAGGTGATAGAGGCACAGGTTCTGGGGACCAGGACATGGATGTCTTTGAGTCATTTTTCAGCAGCCCACCCCTGGATCAGCCCTCACCTGGTCACAGCACGTGTGTTCTGATGTCCAATATCATGTGGCCCGTGCTATGCGGACAGCCCGCGTGCAGGGGACAGTCTGTTTTCTTGTTTACTTTCTGAAATCATCTAAGTTTTTCAATGAATAAATTCTTTTGTTTCTCTTACAATCAGATAGATGCTGGATGGATGGATGGATGGATGGATGGATGGATGTAGATATAGATGACAGATAAGTAGATATACATGGATGAGAGATAGAGAATAATCACAGATGATGGATAGATGTAGATAGTGTATAAATGTAAATATTGGCTGGGCACAGTGGCTCACGCCTGTAATCCCAGCACTTTGGGAGGCTGAGGAAGGCAGATCACCTAAGGTCAGGAGTTCGCGACCAGCCTGGCCAACATGGTGAAACCCCATCTCTACAAAATCTCAGCTACTTGGGAGGCTGAGGCAGGAGAATCGCTTGAATCTGGGAGGCGGATGTTGCAGTGAGCCAAGATCACACCATTGCACTCCAGCCTGGGTGACAGAGCGAGACTTCGTCTCAAAAAAAAAAAAATGTAAATATTGTTAGATAGATTGGCAGATAGATGATAGATAATAGAGAAATGATGGATGATAGATAGATAATAAATTATTAATACACAGTAGATAGCAAGATAGAAAGATGATAGGTTACAGATGATTGATAGGTAGATGATAGATAGGTGGATGGATGGATAGATGGTAGAAAGATGATAGATGATTGATATATAGATAATAAATGAATAGATGGATGGATGATAGAAAGATGATAGATTGATAGGTGATAGATGGATAGAAGAATGAATGGACAGATACACAGATACATACATAGATAGAAAGATGATAGATTATAGATGATTGACAGATAGCTGATAGAAAGATAGATGATTGATAGATTAGATAATAGGTGGAAGGATGGATAGGTAGATGGTAGAAAGATGATAGCTAGATGATTGATATATAGATAATGGATGAATAGATGGATGGATGATAGAAAGATGATAGATAGATTGATAGGTGATAGATGGATAGAAGGATGAATGGATAGATACGCAGATACATAGATAGAAAGATGATAGATTATAGGTGATTGACAGGTAGTTGATAGAAGGATAGATAGATGATTGATAGATTAGATGATAGGTGGATGAAGGGATAAATGAAAGACGGTAAATAGACGATTGATAGATGAATGAATGGATGGATGAATGATAGAAAGTTAGAAAGATGATAGATTGACAGATAGAAAATAGATGACAGATAGATGATAGAAAAATAATCAATAGACAGATGATAGATAGCAAGATAGAAAGATGATAGATAGATTATAAATGACTGATAGGTAGATAATAGAAAGATGACTGATAGATTTGATGATAGGTGGATGGATGGATAGATAGATGATAGATAAAAAGATTGATGGATAGATGATAGAAAGAAGGTAGAGAGATGACTGATATAGGTGATGGGTGGATAGAGGGATGAATGGATGATAGGAAGATGGCAGATATATAGATGATTGATGATAGATGATGGATGAGTGGTTGGATGGATGATGGAAAGATGATAGATGATTGACAGATTTAGGGAATGGATGGATGGATGAATGAATGGATGGATGGATGATAGAAAGATGGTAGATAGGTAGATGATTGATGATAGATTATGGATGAGTGGTTGGATGGATGACGGAAAGATGGTAGAATATAGATGATTGATGATAGATGATGAATTAATTAATGGATGAATGGATGATGGAAAGATGGTAAATTGATAGATGATTGATGATAGATGATGAAGGAATGGATGGATGGATGGACGATAGAAAGATGGTAGATAGATTATTGATGATAGATGATGGATGAGTGGTTGGATGGATGATGGAAAGATGGTAGATAGATGATTGACGATAGATGAATGAATGGATGGATGGATGATGGAAAGATGGTAGATAGACAGATGATTGATATAGATGATGGATGAGTGGTTGGATGGATAATGGAAAGATGGTAGATTGATAGATGATTGATGATAGATGATGAATGAATGGATGGATGAATGATAGAAAGATGGTAGATAGATGATTGATGATAGATGATGGATGAGTGGTTGGATGGATGATGGAAAGATGGTAGATAGATGATGGATAGATATAGGTGATGGATGGGTGGATGGATGGATGGATGGTAGATAGACTGATGATAGATGATGATAAGTGGTTGGATGGATGATGGAAAGATGATAGATAGATGATTGATAGATATAGGGAATGGATGGATGGATGAATAGATGGATGGATGATGGAAAGATGGTAGATAGATGACTGATAGATATAGGTGATGAGTGGGTGGATGGATGGATGGATGGTAGACTGATGATAGATGATGGATAAGTGGTTAGATGGATGATGGAAAGATGATAGATAGATGATTGATAGATATAGGGAATGGATGGATGGATGAATAGATGGATGGATGATGGAAAGATGGTAGATAGATAGATGATTGATGATAGATGATGAATGAGTGGTTGGATAGATGATGGAAAGATGGTAGATTGATAGATGATTGATGATAGATGATGAATGAATGGACGGATGGATGATGAAAAGATGGTAGATAGATGATTGATAGATATAGGTGATGGATGATGGGTGGATGGATGGGTGGATGGTAGATAGACTGATGATAGATGATGGATAAGTGGTTGGATGGATGATAGAAAGATGATTGATAGATATAGGGAATGGATGGATGGATGAATGAATGGATGGATGGATGATGGAAAGATGGTAGATAGATGATTGATGATAATGATGGATGAGTGGTTGGATGGATGATGGAAAGATGGTAGATAGATGATTGATAGGTATAGGTGATGGATGGGTGGATGGATGGATGGTACACAGACTTATGATAGATGATGGATGAGTGGTTGGATGGATGATAGAAAGATGGTAGATAGATTGATAGATGATAGAAGGATGGATGGATAGATAGATGAAAGAAAGAGAGAAGATAAATGATTGGTAGATAGATAGACAATAGACAGATGATAGATTGTTTGATACACAGATGATAGATAAATAATAGAAAGGCAATAGATAGATGATAGATAGTAGACAGACAGTAGGTAGGTTCTTCTGGGTGTGCTGAACACTGGCCGCAGCATCGTCTCCATGGAGTTCGAGTGGTCCTTGCCCAGGTGGAGACAGAGAGTAAGGAGGGGTCAGGAAGTGCCTCTTGGGGGACACAAGGCAGGAGGAGAGAGAATGGGGTGAGGCCAGTGTGCCCAGACACCAGCAAGGGCAGCCGTGGCAGGAAGAGCAAGCAGGCAGGAGGGGACCAAGGGAGGAAAAGGCTGTGTGAGGTGGAGCTGAGCTGGCTGGTGGAGAGGCTTCCTCATCCAAGTCCAGGGTTCTGGGGAGTTGGGGGCAGCTGAGCCCCAGAAAACAGCAGGAGGCAGTGTGGGTGCCCAGTGGGTCCTCATTGCCTCTTCTCTGGTCATTCTCAGAGCCACCATCCCCATTCACAGAAGAGACTCAGAGAGGAACCTCACTCGGCTCATGCAGAGGGACAGGGCTGAGCCAGGACACCAGCCAGTGTGGTCCTGGGCTCTCCCAGAGACAGGGGGCTTTAGGGGTGTGGAGGGGACAGGTGCCTCTTGAGAAGTGGCCAGGATGGGTGTAGAAATGTCTTCAACCGTAGCTGGGTGTGGTGGCTCACGCCTGTAATCCCAACACTTTGGGAGGCTGAGGCAGGAGGATCACTTGAGCCCAGGAGTTTGAGACCAGCCTGGGCAACATAGTGGGATCCCCCGCAATCTCTACAAAAAATATATTAAAAAATAAAATAAAATTAGCCAGGCACGATGGTGCACACCTATAGCCCCAGCTACTCGAGAGGCTGAGGTGGGAGGATTGCTTGAACCTGGGAGTTTGAGGCTCCAGTGAACCTTGATCACGCCACTCATTTCAGCCTGGGCAATAGAGCGAGACCCTGTCTCTAAACACATTTTTTAAATCATACATTTTTTAAAATAAATGTCTTCAAATAGCAGGTGCCGGGAGGAGCCAGAGGTGCATTTGGGGTCCCAGAGCCTGGGGCAGCTCATGGGGTCTGGGACCAGCCCTGCATGTGGGGTCCCAGGCTCTGCCCCCCGAATCCCAGGATGCAGTGAGCCCGCGGCAGCAGGAGTCACCATTTGTCAGGAATTCAATTAGGTGAGAGAGTCATTATTAATTTTATAGGCTTTCCTGGTCGGAGGAGGCTGTGCTGGGGGTGAGATCCGGGGGCTGCCTCTTCCCTCCCAGCCTGGGGTCAGCCCGCAGAGGCGGCGTGATGGCACTAGTTGAGGTATTAATGAGATGCCTCTAGGTGCAAATAATAGTTTAATAGGTGTTACTTAACAGGAGCACACGCACCTCCCGCACACACAGATGGCCCACTGCGCCCAGCCTCCCCTCCTTGTTAGAATAAGTAATTAGAGTATACGAAGACTCACTTTGACACTTTAATAAAGTACCAGCCATCACCAAGTTGGTATTTAATAAAATAAAATTAAATATTTATTACATTTTTGGTATGCATCGTATTTAAAACATATTCATCCCCCACTCGCCACCCCCTCCCAGCCCCCCAAGGGTGTAAACCCAGGGGTGCCCCCATCTCACCTCTCAGAAGCCACGACTTGGCGAGATGAGGTTGATAATGGGATGTGTGCGGTGGGAGGGAGAGAGGGAGAGACCCCCAGGGAGGAAGACAGGCAAGAGCCAGCCAAAGGGGACAGGAGGGGAGAGAGGTGGCCTGTGGGGTGGTTGGAAGGCACGTGGGCGGAGGCTGCAGAGACGCCTCTGCATTTGAGACCCCGGTCTTCGTTTCTCTGCTTTCCTGCCCTTCCTGCTCACAGCAGCTCAGGGCTCTGCGCCCCATTTCCAGCTTCTGCTTCTTCATTTCCGGCTTCTGCTGCTTTTTTTTTTTTTTTTTTTTTTGTGGCAGGGTCTCCGTCTGTCACCCAGGCTAGAGTGCAGTGGTGCTATCAGAGCTCACTGCAGCCTCAACCTCCTGGGCTCAAGAGATCTTCCCGCCTCAGCCTCCTGAGTAGCTGGAACTACAGGTGCACCATCAGGCCTGGTGAATTTTTAAATTTTTTGTAGAAACAGGGTCTTGCTATGTTGCCCAGGCTGATCTCAAACTCCTGGGCTCAAGCAACCCTCCCACCTTGAAGTCCCAAAGTCCTGGGATTACACATTTCCACCTTTTTATGTATTTGCTTATTTATTTATTTGAGACAGGATCTTGCTCTGTCACCCTGGCTGGAGTACAGTGGTGCAATCATGGTTCACTGCAGCCTCGACTTCCCAGGCTCACGTGATTCTACCACTTCAGCCTCCTGAGTAGCTGGGACTACAGGCACACACCACCATGCCCGATGAAGTTTTGTATTTTTTGTAGAGATGGGGTCTCACTGTGTTACCCAGGCTGGTCTCGAACTCCTGGGCTCAAGCAATCCTCCTGTCTCAGCCTCCCAAAGTGCTAAGATCACAGGCGTGAGCCCTGGCGCCCAGCCCACGTTTCCAGCTTCTAATTGGTGGAGTGTGAATCGCCACCGAGCCCCTGCCAAGCCAATCCCAAGCTGAGTGTGCGCCTGGGACCCCAGGACGGCTGGGCCCAGGGGCTCACCTCTCAGACGAGGGGCAGGCGTAATTGGGGTGGGAGAGACCCCAAAGCTGCTCCAACTCCCACCGCCCCAGTGACCAGCAGGGATCCGTCCCATGGATTCAGTGGGGGCCATGGGGACGGACTGGGAAGCACTCTATGTGTTCCACAAGATGCAGAAACACAGAAAGGCCGAGACGCTCCCAGAGGCTGTGTCCCTCCCAAGTGGAAGCCTCTTTTCTCCTTCCTTCTTCCCCTGTACCCCCAGGCTCTGCAGCTGCCATAAAAACATTTTTTTTCTGACTACAAACGATTTTTTTAAAGTTAAGGGTAAAAAAGTAGAGAAGGGGAAGATGCTTGGGGTAAAATGCCTGCATCTGAGAGCACTGCAGTGTTCACCCCAGAGCAGGAAGCTTCCGGCTGCAGGAGGAGGGCTGGGCACGGACTGCTAGGAGGGTCCACTGGATTTGAATGTGGTGCCACCCAGCTGTGAAACGTCCGGCCACAGGGACACCAACGCCCCCGCCCTCGGCCCCCACCACCGGAGGAGCCAGAACGCAGCTCTCACTCCAGGCAGGATCATGTGTCATGGTGCCACGCGTGTTCTCCATATGTGTGCAACAAAGACGGCCACCCAGAGCGGCCAGAAAGTGGAACTGACCCAAACGCCCACCCACAGGAGAGTGGATGAGCTACCACGCGGTGGAGTGCTACGCAGCCATGAAAAAGCACAGCCCTCAAGAATGAACCCTACAAACCCAACACTGAGCCAAGGGGCCGGCCCTGTCGGGAAACCCCATGCACGGCGCTCTGGGACTGTCCAGTTTGCAGATGGTGGTGAGAGCCGGTCATCTTCCAGCCTTTTCCGACGTGTGACAAGGGCTCGGCCCAAAGCCTCCCTTCCGAGAGGCGTCTTTGAGGCAGCCCTGCCCCTACCCCCAGTTGCGCCAGACACAACTGCCTCCCTGTGGGCATCACCCTGGAGGGCAGGGGTCCCTACCTCGGGAAGGCCCGCAAAGAAGAATCCTTAGCCCCACTCCATCCTTCTCTGCCGCTGTTCCACCCCCTGCCCCAGCAGGAACAGTCTCTACCCCATCGTCTGCCTCAGCATGGACAGCCTCAAAAGGCCCCTGCTCCATCCCTCTCTCAGCGGGGGTGGCCTGCAACGGACAAGACCCCCGGCCTGCCGAGGAGGGGCAGGAGGTCTTGCTGCCTCGCCCCCGCCCAGTCCCTGCTGCCTCCATGGCCGGACCCCCAGCTTCCATGGGTGGGAGCCTGCACTGGGCTGCATTGGAGCCCGAGGCCAAGAGGAACATCAGCAACACGGGTTCCATCTTCATGGAGCATTTGGATGTTCTGCTCATCGTGGACTTTTACAATTAATTTTGAAAACTTTAAAGATTGGACCTAAGCCCAGCCGAGTCCGTGGTCACATCAGGTGCAGGGAGCCAGGGGTCAGGGCTGCGGCTTCCCCAGAGGCCGAGGAGCCTGGGTGGGTCCAGCTGGGGCAGGGGTGCGGGTTCCAAGGACGGCTGAGTCTACACAGCAGCACCGCTCAGCGGGACACGGGCCGCGGCGCCTGCTCCAGCCTTGGGCTCTCCTTTCCCTCTCAGTCTCTCCTCTGTCTCCTTGTCTCTGTCTCTGCCTCTCTCTCCTTGTCTCTGTCTCTCTCTCTCTGTATCTCTGTTTCTCTCTCTCTGTCTCTCCCTGTCTCTCTGTCTCTGTCTCTCATCTCTGTCTCTGTGTTTCTGTCTCTGTCTCTGTGTCTCTCTCTGTCTCTCCCTCTCTGTCTCTATCTTTCTCTGTCTCTCATCTCTCTGTGTCTTCTCTCTTTGTCTCTGGTTCTCCCTCTCTCTCCCTCTGTGTGTGTGTCTGTCTCCCTGTCTCTGTCTCTATGTCTCCCTCTGTCTCTTCCTCTCTCTCTATCTTTGTCTCTCCCTGTCTCTCTCTCCTCATCTCCTCTCTGATGTTTGTGGCTGGACCCCTGCAAGCCCCAGCTCAGGGATGGAACCTGCTGACCTCACTGACAGCCTTCTGCCCCCACCTGACCCCAGGCGCCTCGCAGGCCATCTCACCCCTTCTTACAGCAGCTCTGCCACCTGGGAGCCATCACATCCCTTCTACAGACAGGGAAATGGAGGCTGTGGTGGAGATGTGATGTCCTGCCCCGGCAGGGTGGGTGGAAGGCGGGTGACTCCCCTAGACCCGTCTCTTGGCCACCAGCTCCCTGGATCCCATCTCCTGACCCGTGAGCCCACTCCTGGACACGGGTGTGGCTGTAGCAGGTGGGGCAGGCCAGGGCAGGGCAGGCCAGGGCGGGGCAGGCCGGAGGACGTGGTCACCTGGCTGTTAGCACCCCCTGGGAGGGTGCTTGCAGATGGGAGCTTGGGTGGGGTGAGGTCACAGCCCAACACTGAGGGAGGGAGGAGGGAGAGGGGTCCTGCCTCAGCTCAGACCCGGCCACTGCCTGTCACATACCCCACCTGTGAGAAACAAATCACACTCGGGCGACCCTTCTCCGATGGGGAGAGGGCCGTGGGGTCCTCTCGGACAGAAGGGGAGCGAGCTCCAAGGCTGGAAGCCAGTGAAGGGGGTCCCCAGCCCCGGGTATCACCCGTGCCCATTCCGCCTGCCTGCTGTGAGCCTGCTCAGGCCCCTGGCCTCCTCCTGCCTCAGGCCTCAGTGGGGAGAACCTCCTGCCAGCCTCTCAGGACCCCCAACTCAGCAGCGTGGCTGGGCCACTGTGTCCAGCTGCGTGATTGGGCCCTGAGGGTCCCTACCTTGCAGACCTCAACATTTTGTTGACGTTCAACTGTGTGGCCGGTTGTCGGTTTCTGTGGCCGGGGTGAGGGATTCTTCCCTGCCTGACGCGGGAGGGGTCTATACACAGGGCCCTGCGTAGACCTCGCACGCCTGGGAGTGTGAAGCTAGGAAGGGACCCCTGCTATAGACCTTCCCACCCTGCCCTGCAGCCTCTGGGACTTAGCGAGTCACCCTCAGAGCCTCCTATGCTGCAGGGAGCCAGGAGAGGGAGCTGGGGGGACAGAGGGGACCCCCTAGTCACCAGAAGGCCAAGTGGCTGCGGAGGCCCCGCCTCCTCCGCCCCTCAGGTGTGATGGAAAAGGAAGCTTACAGCTGCCCTTGGCCTAGAAAGGATAAGAACCGCCTCCCTCATCAGTGCCCGTCTGACGACCCCGGCTCGGGGCAGTCACACGTCGCTCCTGAGCCACGCACAGATCCCCTCAAAGGCTCCCGAGAGCAGGTGCGGGGGCTGGCAGGTGGACACACCATCCACACGTGCGCATGGAACACCTGCTCTGTGCCTGCGGCCGAGGAAGTGGGACCCACTGTTTCTCCCTGGACTCACTCTGGGCCCGAAAACTCCAACATTGGGGTCCCACCCTCAGGGTCCTGCTCCAGGCCTGCACCCCGACCGTCTGCTCCCCACAGGAAGCCCCTGACCCCACCTCCCTGGGCACTGACGGGTCAGGGGACAGAGTGGCAGCCTCTCCTCCGGGGCCGACGTGTGTGGCTCTGACACGGGGACTTTGGGCTCTGGCCAGGGGGCAGGGGACCTCGGGGGTCCTGCAGCCACCCCGGTCTCTACGACTCTACGGAAGCTGCTCTCCAGCCTCCAGTCATGCCCGACACCACTTCCTTCCCCTGTGCCCGGGGAGCCGGTCCCCAGAGCCACCCACTGCTGGGGATGGTCCCTGAGCCCCGTTGCCAGGCAACCGCCGGGTGCACCCAGGCAACTGCCATCCTGTGTCTGGCCTGGGCTCCGTGTTTCCACCGCATCAGTCCCAGTCCCCGGAGCGGCACCCAGCTCAGGGCCCAGGCAGCCCTCCTGGCCACAGCACCCAGGCAATGGGGCCCTCAGTCCTCCCCGCCTCATGTCAGCTGCCCAGGCTGGAGTCCAGGGAGACTGATGTGGGCTCCCCTCCCCAGGCTGCAGACAGGCCTGGGTCACCGGGGCAATGGTGACCTGGTCGGGGAGCCAGGCACAGTGCTCAAGGCCGTCTCGGTTGGCCCTGTGGGCCTCGTCTTCCCTCTCCTGAGGACAAGGCGGGTGGCATGGTCCCCTCCAAGGGACAGGGGTGCTCAGCCTGCTCTGCCGTCCTTCAGCGTGGAGGCCTTGCAAACTATGAAACTGCCCCCCGCCGGTGCCCCAGGTCTCAGCAGCTGTGAAAGCCATGTCTGAGAAATTGTACAAACAGCCACAGCTGCATCCCCATCAAAATTGGTTTCAAAGAGCAATTAGCACTTCATTAATAATCAATGAGGTGCCAATTTACACATCGCCCAAGAACAAATTGTGGATTCAGTTTGGCCAGGACGGGGAGGGCGCTGGTGCCAGCCCGGGAGTGGCGAGGAGGGTCCCAGCGTGCCGGGAGGGGTGCTGGGCTCCCACAGTGGTGGTGGTGGTGGTGGGAGGGCAGGTGGGGACGCCAAAACACACCTGTGAATGAACTGATGCCTCCCACCTGTGGGGGCCAGGTGTCTGCAGAGGCCCCATCTCGTCCGCCCCTCGTGCAGGATGGAAAAGGAAGCTTACGACTGCCCTTGGCCAAAGCAGAACCCAAAACCACCTCCCGGCCGGGCGCAGTGGCTCCCGCCTGGAATCCCAACACTTTGGGAGGCCGAGGCGGGCGGATCATGAGGTCAGGAGACAGAGACCATCCTGGCTAACACGATGAAACCCTGTCTCTACTAAAAATACAAAAAATTGGCCAGGCGTGGTGGCAGGTGCCTGTAGTTCCAGCTACTCAGGAGGCTGAGGCAGGAGAATGGCGTGAACCCGGGAGGCGGAGCTTGCAGTGAGCCGAGATTGTGCCACTGCACTCCCCGCTGGGTGACAGAGCAAGACTCCATCTCAAAAATAAAATAAAATAAAACATAAATATAAAAATTAGCCGGGTGTGGTGGCAGGCACCTGTAGTCCCAGCTACTCGGGAGGCTGAGGCAGGAGAATCACTTGAACACGGAGGAGGAGGTTGCGGTGAGCCGAGATGACGCCACTGCACTCCAGCCTGGGTGACAAGAGCAAGACTCTGTCAAAAAAAAAAAAAAGAAAAGAAAAAAACACCTCCCTCAACAGTGTCCCTCTGTGGGGTCCCAGCTCGGGGCGGTCACACGTTGCTCCCGAGTTACACATGGATCCCCTCGGAGGTTCCAGAGAGCAGGTGCGGCGGCTGGCAGGTAGACACACCGTCCACACGTGCGCGTGGAACACCTGCTCTGTGTGCGTGGGTGAGGAAGTGGGGCCCACCGTTTCTCCTTTGATTCTCACGGGGTAGGTGAGGCCTTTACTGAGCACCTGCTGTATGCACACCATCCTTCACCCTTCACACAGGGGCTCCCCACTTCATAGCCAAGGATGCAGGGCCCAGTGAGGGGAGCTGGGCTTGATCTCAGACATCTGGGCCCACATGCCAGCATCCCACCATGCACCATGGCGCCCCTCACTGTGTCCCCATCCCATCTCTGTGTATGACCCCTTTCCTAGCACCCAGCAGCTGCCGTCTGTCAGTCAAGGAAGGCTTCTCGGAGGAGGAGGTCAGGTCAGAGCACTGCTTTTACCTCTGCTCCCCACAGACCAGGCCTTTGCCACTGCTGTCCCCCTGCCTAGCATACCCTCCCCAGCTCAGCTCAGGTTTCCTGGACGCCTTCCCCACTCCACTCCCTGTCCCGCTGGCTCCTCACCATGTTGACACCCGTCTAGGAGGTGGCTCCTCTCAGCTGCCTCAGTGTGCAGTAGGTGCTCAGTAAATGCAGCGTGAGGCACTCCTTCATACTGGAGGAAGTCCTGCTGCTGGCCAGGGCAGAGGCCAGCTGGAGACGCCGTGAGGCTGACTTAGGAAGGGGCAGCTGCTGTCACGGTGTACGGTTCCATGACTGGGGAAGGGCACCTGGAGGGAGAGTGCTCCTGGCGGGGGAACAGTCTGTGCCAAGCCCCTGAGCAGAGGCACCTGGGCCTCAGGGCACGCAAGAGGGTGGATCCCGGTAGAGACAGAGGAGAGGGGGAGGGACAGAGTCAACCAAGAAGGGGTGTGGGTTTCTTCTGGGGTATTAGGCAAGAGATGCAGGATGTACCCTGGGGTCCGCGGGCTGCCGTGTGAGGCTGGCTGGGAAGGGACACAGAGAGGCCATGGAGGGGTCTCAGCATCATGGTGGGGAGCTGAGGGTCACGTGCACCCAGGCATGGCCGTGGGCGGACGGAGAGGGGCAGGGGCAGCGCCGGCGTTCTCAGCGCCCCTGGATGTCGTTAGCGGGTAAGAAGACTCCCAGCTGCGGCCACACAGGACTTCTCGGGTTCCACCCTGGTCCTGGCCCCCGCACCGCCTCCTGTCTGCACCCACCACCCTCACCGAGAGATTGAATTTACAACGCACTCTAACACATTTAAATCCATTTATTGCAAAATTACTTTTCAATAATTACATCACCGTGCCGACTGCGTTGCACAATGAAATTAGCATGAGGGATATTAGAGAGAATATAAAATTATAAGAAATATTGAAATACCTCTTTCCCGTCTGTCTTCATGAGGCCCCGTAGCTTAACTGGGAAGCGGGTGCATGTCATGGATGAGACTGGAATACACAGAGTGTAATTTTATAATGTCTTTCGTATAAATTAATTATAACGGTTATAGCAGCTTTGCATTATTGGGTTGAAATTTCCCTCCAGTTGAGCCTATTAGAGGAGAATTAGTGGTCCCAAGCCCCCTGGGGCCACACCAAGGAGAGTGGGGGAGGGAAAGGAAGACAGATCTGGGCTTTGGGGTCAGGCAGATCAGAGTTCTAATCTTGGCCCTGCTGTGTGTCTTCAGAAAAGCCACTTCACTTTTCTGAGCCTTTTTAAAAAAAAAACAAAAATCCAGGCCGGGCGTAGTGGCTCACGCCTATAATCCCAGCACTTTGGGAGGTTGAGGGGGGCAGAACACTTGAGCCCAGGAGTTGGAGGACAGCCTGGGCAACATAGGGAGACCTCGTCTCTACAAAAAAATAGAAAAAAATAGCTGGGCGTGGTGGCACACGCCTGTAGTCCCAGATACTCAGGAGGCTGAGGTGGGAAGATTGTTTGAGTCCACGAGGTCAAAGCTGTAGTGAACCAAGACTGCACCACTGCATTTCAGCCTGGGTGACAGAGCAAGACCCTGTTGAAAGGAAGGAAGGAAGGACGGAAAGGAGGGAGGGAGGGAAGGAAGGAAGGAAGAAGGAAGGAAAGGAAGGAAGGAAGCAAGGAAGGAAAATCTCAGGGTTGGCCGGGCGCCGTGGTTTATGCCTGTAATCCCAGCACTTTGGGAGGCCTATGCGGGTGGATCAGCTGAGGTCAGGAGTTCGAGACCAGCCTGGTCAACATGGCGAAACCCCGTCTCTACTAAAAATACAAATAAATTAGGCAGATGTGGTGGCGCGTGCCTGTAATCCCAGCTACTCGGGAGGCTGAGGCAGGAGAATTCCTTGAACTCAGGAGGTGGAGGTTGCAGTGAGCCGAGATTGTGCCATTGCACACCAGCCTGGGTGACAAGAGCAAAACTCTGTCTGAAAGGAACAAAGGAAGAAAGGAAGGAAGGAGAGAGAGAGAGAGAGAAAGAAAGAAAGAAAGAAAAAGAAAGAAAGAAAGAAAGAAAGAAAGAAAGAAAGAAAGAAAGAAAGAAAGAAAGAAAGAAAGAAAGAAAGAGAAAGAAAATAAATCTCAGGGTCCTTCCCACTTGCCATCTGCTCTGCCTGCTCTCTGACTAGCGCCATCCGGCATCTGTGCACTTTGTACCCTCTGTCCATGCCCATGGGCATGTCCCTGTCCACATAGGTGAAAATTTTCACAGCCAGCCTCCTGGCCATGTGCACAGGGGCTAATGTGATACACAAGATCTACCGGCCGGACCTGACGATGCCTGAAAACCCACCAAAGTCTGGAGAACTCGAAGGGGATCTTTAGGGACTGAAAGAGACAGCACAAACCTAAATTTCTCAGCAGTAGAAACTTAAATACAACTAAACCAGTCTCAATCTCCTGGGTTTAAGTGATCCTCCCACCTCAGCCTCCCAAGTAGCTGGGACCACAGGAACTCACCACCACACTCACCACCTAATTTTTTTTTTTTATAGATGGGGGGGTCTCACTATGTTGCCCAGGCTGGCCTCGAACTCCTGACCTAAAATGATCCTCCCTCCTCAGCCTCCCAAAGTGCTGAGATTTCAGGCATGAGCTAGCCCACCCAGCATAAGTCTTGAGTATGTTTTTTTTTCATTTTTTCAATCACATGATAGGAAAATGAATTAAATATGTATTTCTTAATTTATTGAGCCAAACTACTTGTCCTTAATCACCTAGTCCAATGCTAACTGTGAGAGGAGGTGCTTGGTATTAACTGATACATTGAAATTTCATTAAAGTTTGATTGATATTTCTTGAAAACTGTCAAAGTGCATCTCCTCAGCCTCTTGAATGTGGTTTGGAAGATATTTAGTCTTGAATATCACGTGAGATAGAGTATTTGCAAGGATACTATATGGGTTGTCTTGATTTCATATAAATCAACAGTGAAAATCATTTTCAAACTAAACAAAAATGAAAACAGAAACCGCAGCAATGCTAATGCTTGGCCATCTTGCTGGAGGATGAGGTGAGAATGAAGCATTGGTGTAGTAGTGACCTACGCTGCGTAACAAATAGCACCCAAACTTAGTGCTTAGACAACAGTAAAAGTTGATTAGCACTGGAGGTGTCTGAGGGTTGGGAATGTGGGAGAGGCTTGGTCAGGTGGCCCTGGCTGAGGCTCTCATGAGGCTGCAGTCAGGAGTCAGCTGGGGCTGTGTCATCTGAAGGCTGAACCAGGGCAGAAGGATGCCCATCTAGGTGACCTTCAGGTCCTGCTGGCTGTTGTCTGGGGGCCTCAGCACTCCCTGCATGGGCCTCTTCATAAGGCTGCTTGGGGTTTCACATGACACAGTGGCTTCCCTAGAACAAGTGACCCAAAGACCAAGGCGGAAGCCACAGTGCCTCTGTGCCCTGCACCTGAAGTCATGTGCCATCGTCTCTCCTGGCCTCCTGTGGTCTCATGGGTCAGCCCTGATTCACACGTGCAAGGGGCTGCACAAAGATGTGAAGATGCTTGGAAGTGGTAAACCTGGGGCACCTTCTCACTTCCACCCACCCTGTCTGCAGAACCCAGGATGAGTGAGACCCACGGGGGCATCTGTGGGAAAAGCCGGTGCGTGTATTTCCTTTCCGGTCGATGTAGTTTGGATGACTGTCCCCTCCAAATCTCATGGTGAAATGTGAGCTCCAGTGTTGGAGGTGGGGCCTGGTGGGAGGTGTTTGGGTTGTGGGGGTGGATCCCTTGTGAATGGCAGGTGTTCTCCCCACAGTAATGAGGGAGTTCTCACTTTATGAGTTCGTGTGAGATCTGGTTGTTTAAAGGAGCTTGGCACCTCCCCCTCCTCCCTGTCACTCTTGCTGCCTCTCTTCCCATGTGATGCACTGGCTCCACGTCACCTTCCACCATGATTGGAAGCCCCCTGAGGCCTCATCAGAAGCAGATGCTGGCACCATGCTTCCTGTACAGCCGGCAGAACTGTGAGCCAAATCAACCTCTCTTCTTTATAAATTATGCAGTCTTAGGTATTTCTTTATGGCAATGCAGTGGACTAACACATAGACACTTGTGGTGCTGGCATCCAGGAAAGGCCAATAGTAACTTCCAGGTGGGGATGGAGCTGAGTTGCCCCCTGGGAGCCAGGGCCTGGAGGGGCAGAGCAGGCTGGTGCCAATGGGCAGGAGGCAGGGCTGGTAGGGGTCTGGGCCTCCACCGATGCACCTGCCCCCCCCAGCTGTGAGCCCACTCTGGCCACTACAGGGCAGAGCTGGGGATGCCTGATGGGTCTGGAGGTCCAGTCATTTCCAGAGTCTCTGTGATTCCCCAAAATCATGAGGAGCTGAAGGGGGGACATAGGAATGATAGAAACAGCATGAGGGCCACACATAGCACCGCCCACCTCTCAGAGGCCTGCACTTCTTGGGGTTCTCCGTGACAGGGTTTTGGGGGCATCCACTGAGAGCTGGAAGTGGGTCCTATGGGTGAGATGGGCTGGGGTGAGGTGGGTGTGCCCCATTTCGATCACTCTGGGGCAGATGAAACTGACCCATTCTCAGGAGCTCACAAGGGCAGGGCTGGGGCCTGTGGGGTGCCCGGGCTCCACGGTGGAGAGTGGGCACTTCTCTCTGTCCTTGCAGCTGTTTTAGGGCCGCCGGCCAGTCTTCCTCACCTCCGGATTTCAGATTCTCCCCTCTGCAGCCAAACATTGCTCAGTAAGTGAAAGGAGAACTCAGCCCTCTCAACAGGCCCTGGGTATAGCCAGAGGGATACCCGTGGGCCTGGCAGTGAAGAAAGATGTGACCACAGTCCTCTGAGCCGGGGACCAGGGCCAGGCAGAGGGAGGAAATCATTGCCCTCTCGGTGAGTCTGAAGAGAACTGGGGGCCTGGATTCAGGGTAAGGGGACACGGCATGGCCACAGTGGGAGGTTGGCAGTCCCTCAACATGGTGGCAGTGGAGGGGCTTAGGAGCAGGAGCCTGAGGGGGCACCATGGCAGTGAGCCAGCCCTACTGTGCGCTGGGAGCAGATGCCCCAAGAGGAGTCAGTTCTTTTCAGCATAAGTCCCTCCTGTGCCTGAGCGCCACAGCCAGGCCTGGGTTGGGGTCATACAGGAGGGCGGCAGCCATGCTTGGCCAAAGTGATCCAGTGGGAACCCAGACAGAGGAAGGCAGAGACAGTGGAGGAACCGGTGAGGGGCCTCCAACATGGGCAGGGGGCAGAGAGTGGCAGCCAGGATGGACATGGGCCCATCTAAACCTTCTCCTGGATCCTCCCACACCTGGCACAGAACGTGTCCCAGCATGGACTTCCTGAGCAGATAGGAGGGGCCCCCAGAAGAGGGGAGGATGCCCCCAAAGGCAGAGGGCAGGGGTGTAGGGTGGTTCCTTCAGGGAGCAGCCTGGGCTCCACGTGGAAAAGATTCTCCCCCCAACTCTGCCAGTTTCCTGGCCAAGATTGGGGGCTTTGGGGAAGGCTCTTCAAGCCCAAGGCCAGCAAGCCCCTCATGGCTGGACTCTCAGCATTCATTACCCAAGCCTCAGCTATGTGCTCAGTCCTGTGCTGGGCCTTAGAGGTACAGGGTGGTTCAGGCCTGCCCTGCCCTCAAGGAACCCGGATTACTCTCCCTCACAAGCGCAAGGGTAATCTGGGAAGAATTCCTACAGGAGGTAACCTTTGAGCTGAGTCTGAGAGGCGAGGACTAAGAACAGGTACAGGCATCATGCATTCCCTCCAAGCAGCCCATTTTACAGAGGAAAGGAAATAAGCCACTGGCTCAGAGAGATGGCGGGGCATTGGTTTCTCTTGCTGCAAAACACAGGACCACAACTTGATGACAAGAAATGACACATGTCTAACAACTCGCAGTCTCTGTGGCTATGGATTCTGGCCACGGCTCGGCTGGATCCTCCATGCAGGATCCCACCTGGCTGCAGCTGCATGCTGGGATGTGTTCTCATCTGCAGGCTCGGCTGGGGAGGAATCCACTTCCCCTGGCTGCAGCTGCATGCTGGGATGTGTTCTTATCTGCAGGCTCGGCTGGGGAGGAATCCACTTCCCCTGGCTGCAGCTGCAGTGGTGGGCTGCATTCTCATCTGCAGGGTCAGCTGGGGAAGAGTCCGCCTCCAGGCTCTCTCAGGTTGTGGCAGCCTGCATTTCCCCGCAGGTGTTGGGGTTGGGAATGCCAGCTTCTCTGATGGAGGCTGCTCCCAGGACCCCACCACATGGCCCTCTCTTGCTGTGTGGCAGCCTGGTACTCCACAGACAGCCAGAGAGACATCTCAGAGTGAGTCTGCTAGCAAGGTGGCATCTCAGACATGTAACCCAGCCCATGGGAGTGGGATGCTGTCACCTGCACCCTATTCTATTGTTTAGGTGCAAGTCTTGGGTCCTGCCCACACCTAAGGGGAGGGGACCCCATAGTGGTATGAACCCCAGGAAGTGGAGATCATGGAGCCTCTTGGGGTCTGTCTGCCACAGGGGGCTTGCCCAGGGCCACACCTCCTGCACTGGCTTCCCAGACCCACCTGACCACAGTGGAAGCGATACCTGGGTCCACCTCTAGCCCTGCAGAATCTGCCCCCACCTGCTCTGTCCACCTGAGGCCTCCTCTTTTCTTCCCAGGTGGGTGTCTGGTTATGGGGGGATTGGAGAAGGCACTTGGGGTGCAAGAACACAGACACTTGAAGGAAGAGGCCAGGGAGGGGTGGTGCAGGCCCCAACGAGCCTGGGCTGCTGTGCCTGGCCTGCGCCACAGTCTGGAGAACCAGGACGTCAGGGGCCACTGGGGTGGGGAGTCAGGGGGGCAATGCCCCAGTCTCAGCCCCCAGCACCCAGCGTTGTCCACACCTCCTCACAGAAAGCAGTTCCAAGCACAGCCTAATTTATTAATGAGGACAGGAGGCTGCTGATGGCAGCAAACGCCCACCAGTCCGGATCGATGGGGGCCCCGATAGCAGAGTGATTGGCCTGCTGCGTCTGGAGTCTAACTGCAGCACCGGGCACCTTCCGAGGGGCTCGCACCGTCTGACTGCACCCCGGAGACTGCCAGGGTTAATTGATGCAGCTGCATGCTCCCCGCCCACAGGACTTCCGGTGGGATCCCCCGGAGTCTGCTATTAACTAAAGTGTTTAACAAAGTGCTAAAGAGACCATTTCCAATACACACTTCAAGAGCCAGATTAAAAGAAGAGTGTCCCTCTCTGGGCTGTGGGACACCCCCAAATCCCTGGAAGAAGACACGGGAGCCCAGAGCTCTGCTGTTATCCATGCAGAGAAGCACCAGCCTGCAGGCTTACCAGGTGCCACATGGCCAGGGGGGCCCAGGGACAGCCTCCCAGCCTCCTCTCTCAGGCTATCCCTGGGTCTGGGTCCCAGACGGGGCTCTGCTCGGGAGGGTTGGCTGCCCAGGATCCCGCCCAGTGTGGGGGGAAGTGCTCTTCAGTCCTCGGCTGAGTCTGGGGACAGCACAGCCCCTCAGCCTCACACTGCACTCTGGGTCTGCACCTCCAGTGGCCAGGCCTCCAGCCCTGGCTGCCAGACCCGCCTGACTACTGAGGAAGCAGATCCCTGGACCCATCTCCAGCCCTAAGGAATCTAGACCTCCGGACCTCACATTCACATTTTTCAACATATTTATTTGTTAAATAGCTAATGTGGTCAACAAGGCTTGAGATTTTAAAAGTAGGGAAAGGTCTAGGTGTGCCTATAAAAGAAGGAAATGCTTTTCAAAATAACCAGAAACTAAAAATGGCCAAACCTCCATGAACAGGAAAATGGGTAAATAAATTGTGCTCTATTCACATGATGGAATACTATGCAGCCGTGAAAAAGGGTACCCGAGGGGTGCACAAACCACATAGGTGAGTCTCACAGCATAGGAGGCAGCAACTGTGCAATCCCAGTCAGGAAGTTGAGGAACAGGCAGCATTCTGACGGATAAAGTTTCCAGCAAAGTGGGCATCTCAGTGTGTCGGGGGTGGGGTATTGTGGGCTGGGAGGGGCATGAGGGAGCCTGCAGGGGGCTGGCCTCCTTCCTACTGTTGTCCAAGGGGTGGTCACCTGGCCCTGTTCACTTTGTGAAGTTCATTGCACGGCTGAGGCTGCAGGCACTTTCTGGAATGTGCACTATATGCCAATAATATTTTCACTTGGCTTTCTTAGGGAGAGGAGGTTTACAGAGAAAAATGCTCATCCCACTCTGTCCCCAGCTACCCAGCTCCCCTCCAATAGCCAATGTCCATGTCATGGTTTGCTATGGGCCCTTCCAGAGATTCCCCGTACCTATGAATGCACACACACCTGCAGACATAATGAGCACCCCAGTGACCATGACGATCGGGTGAGCAGCGTGGGCAATGCTGCACCCCAGATCAGCCCGAGAGCAGCCGAGGCTCCCACAGCTGCATACCATTTAGCAAGCCAGGGCCTAGCGTAACTCAGGGCCTTTGCCCATCAGGGGAGTTTTCCCAAAATATACACAAATGCATATGCACACAGTTAGCTTTTCTTTCTTTTTTTTTTTGAGACAAAGTCTCACTGTTGCACCAGCTGGAGCGCAGTGGCACCCTCTTGGCTCACTGCAACTTCCACCTCCCAGGTTCAAGTGATTCTCCTGCTCCAGCCTCCCGAGTAGCTGGGATTACAGGTGTGCACCACCACACCTGGCTATTTTTTTGTATTTTTAGTACAGATTGGGTTTCACCATGTTGGCCAGGCTGGTCTCGAACTCCTGACCTCAGGTGATCTGCCCGCCTCGGCCTCCCAAAGTGCTGGGATTACGGACGTGAGCCATTGTGCTCAGCCCAGTTAGCTTTTCGAACTAAAGTAAAATGTTGAGCAGATATTTTCATTGTGTCAGGTTCAGCCAGTGGGAGTTTGGTATGCTAATGGCCCCAAGTGCAGACAGCAGCCATCAGTTAAAGCACCTGGGAAATGCAAATCAAAACCACAGTGCGGTGTCACTTCTCTCCCTAAGATGGCTCCAGTGAAAAAGACAGCAACAAGTGCTGGTGAGCACGTGGAGGAATCAGAATTCTCATGCATTGCCAGCGGGAACGTGAACCACGGCAGCTGCTGCGGAAAACAGCCTGGCCGTTCCTGGAAATGTTCAGGATTGAGTCACCGTGTGACCCAGGAGTTCCAGTCCTAGGTTTGAATGGAATCGGGGCCATACGGCCACACGAAAACGTGTACCTGAATGTTCACAGCAGCACTATTCACAAGAGCCAAAAGGTGGGAGTCACCCAAGTGTCCATCTAGGGATGAATGGATAAACACAAGGCGGTAGATCCACAAAGTGAAAGAACATGGACACAAAAGACCACATATTGAATGCTCCCATTTATATGAAATTTCCAAATAGGCAAATCTAGAGACAGAAGGTAGAATGATGTTGCAGAGGGGAGGGGAGAGGTAGAAATGGACAGTAACTGCTCAATAGGTATGAGGTTTCTTTTAGAGGAGATAAAAATGTTTTGAAATTAGACAGTGATGATGGTTGCACAACTCTGTGGATATACTAAAAAAAAAAAAAAATACTGGGGCTGAGTGTGGTGATTCACGCCTGTAACCCCAGCACTTTGGAGGCCGAGGCAGGTGAATTGCTTGAACCCAAGAGTTCAAGACCAGACTGGGTAACATAGCGAGATCCCCATCTCTAAAAACAACAACAACAACAACAAAAAAAAATTAGCTGGGTGTGGTGGTGCGTGCCTGTATTACCAGCACTTTGAGAGGCTGAGGAAGGCAGATTGCTTGAGCCAGGAGTTCAAGACCAGCCTCGGCAACATGGCAAAACCCTGTCTCTACAAAAAATACAAAAATTAGCTGGGCATGGTTGTAGCGTGCACCTGTAGTCCCAGCTGCTCAGGAGGCTAAAGTGGAAGGATTGCCTGAGCCCTGGAGGTTGAGGCTGCAGTGAGCTATGACTGCACCACTGCACTCCAGCCTGGGCGACAGAAAGACCCTGACTCAAAACAAAAAATCACCAAATTATACATTCTAAAAGAGTGAGTGGGGCCGGGCACAGTAGCTCACACCTGTAACCTCAGCACTTTGGGAGGCTAAGGCGGGCAGATCACTTGAGGTCATGAGTTCAAGACCAGCCTGGGCAATATGCCGAAACCTCGTCTCTACAAAAAATACAAACATTAGCCAGGCATGGTGGTGCATGCCTGTAGTCCCAGGTACTTGGAAGGCGGAGGCATGAGAATCCCTTCAACTCAGGAGGCGGAGGTTGCAGTGACCCAAGATCGTGCCACTACACTCCAGCCTGGGCAACAGAGCAAGACTCCATCTCAAAAATAAATAAATAACATAAAATAAATGAGTGGGTGGTATGGTAGGTGAATTGTATCTCAATAAACTGTTAGAAAACAAAGAGGACCAGGTCACAGGGCCACCAGAGCCACGCTGGGGCGAAGGACCTGCTTCCGTAGCCGGTGTTGGTCACCACCCAGATAGACAACAGCTCCCAGATTTCTCCAGCAGCCCGGGGGCGAGGTGTGTCCTCATGCGGGTGGCCCCCACGTTATAGGTCAGCAGTGGGGTCTGAAAACGCTCTCCTCCCACAGGCCTGATGCCCCATGAACCAAGACCAGTTCAGAACGGCCTCTGCTGCCCCAGGTCTCCAGGGGGCTATGTCTACCCGGTCCCCAGACAACCAACCTCCTGCCCAGCCTGGAGAAAGCGGTGTCAGAGAATAGCTCTGGGCCATTGCACCAAGTGTAGCCACTTTGCTCACTGTCACTCTGCAGGAAAACTGTGTTCTCATGTGTGAGGGAGTCAGTGAGTAAACTGAGTCACGAAACAGAGGCACAGAGATTTATAAGAATGGCAGGAGGGGAGGGAGAGAACCCCCACAGGGTCCAGGAACAATGAATGTCACGCGTTGTGAGGGCAAACTGGCAGCCAGCAAGAGGTCATTGGGGGCTGTTTGTCCCATTCTTCAGCAGTCTCCAGAAAACCCTGAAAGCTCCACTGTGGGTCACACGCGACAAGCTGTCTCCAGAAATGCCTTCCAGGATCCGGGCCGGAGACACAACCTGCAGGGCCCAGCACAAAATGAAAAAGGTGGGACCCTTGTTCAAAAAGCAGGAAAAAGTGCCATTGAGGTACTAAAATGTAAAGCTTATGTGCTTTCTCACCCGGTCCCTCCAAACTATCACTGCAACACAGAGGTCCCAAAATGTTTTTACTGTGGTAAATATATATGACCTAAAACTTACCATCTTAACCATTTTTTTTTTCTTTTTTTGAGACGGAGTCTCGCTCTGTCGCCCAGGCTGGAGTGCAGTGGCGCAATCTCGGCTCATCGCAACCTCCGCCTCCTGGGTTCAAGCGATTCTCCTGCCTCAGTCTCCTGAGTAACTGGGATTACAGGCGTGCGCCATCACGCCCAGCTAATTTTTGTATTTTTAGTAGAGACGGGGTTTCACCATATTGGCCAGGCTGGCCTCGAACTCCTAACCTCATGTGATCCGCCCGCCTCGGCCTCCCAAAGTGCTGGGATTACAGGCGTGAGCCACTGCACCCGGCCCATCATAATCATTTTTAGGTGGACTGTTGAGTGGCATTAAGCACATCATTGTGGAAGCATCACCACCCTCCATCCATAGAGCTTTTTATCTTCCCAAACTGAAGCTCTGTCCCCACTCAACCCTCACTCCCCAGCTCCTGGGAACCACCTTCCTACTTCTCCCTATGGATCTGAGGACTCTAGAAACCTCCTATTGAGGTAGGAGGTGGGACTCGACTCAGAGGCTGGCTGGGCTCAGACTCCAGACCAAATTGAGAACTAGCTAAACAGGGACTGGGTGGAAGCAGCTTTCCATAAGACACGCCCACCGGTTCGCCATGTCAGTTTACCATCGCCGTGGTAACACGCAGAAGTCACCACCCCTTTCCATGGTAACAATCCAATGACCCAAAAGCTACCACCCTTTTCCCATAAATTTCTGCATAATCTGTCCCTTAATTTGCATAATTAAAGGTGGGTGTAAATGTGAGTGTCCAACTACCCCTGGGCTGCTGCTGTGCGTGGCTGCTTTACCACCACCCGCTCACTCTTGAATTCCTTCCTGGGCAAAGCCAAGAACCCTCCCAGGCTAAGCCCTGATTTGGGGGCTCACCTGCTCTGCATCAACATAAGTGGGACCCTGCAGTCTGTGTCCTCTTGTGACTGGCATGAGCATGATAAGTGCCTTTCCTAAAACTATCCCCTCCTTGGGTGGGGACCAAAACCACCTTTGTAAAAACTAATGGAAAGCCACATGATAAGAATTATGAGAGGGGCCTGAACTCTGCTAAAATGTAGGCAGAGTTAAATGGTAACCAGCCATTGTTCCAGAGGTCATGATATTTGTGACCTCCCCAGTTGCTCCCATGGGTGACATCGCTATTGCCAATGCCTAAGATTGGCGTCAGAGGGGTTTTTTTAGATTTCTGTGGACCACTGAGTTCACCTGGACTCATGACTCAGACCAAGGAATGAACCCAACCCACCCTGTGACTTCCATCCAGGAACCGACTCAGCGCCAGAAGACAGCTTTGATGCCCTATAATTGCCTCCTCCACCCAGCCAATCAGCATTCCCCGTTCCCTCGCCCCTGCCTGTCAAACTCTCCTTGAAAAACCCCAGCCTCGGGAGGCTGAGGCAGGAGAATCGTTTCAACCCGGTAGGTGGAGGTTGCAGTGAGCCAAGATCGCGCTACTGCACTCCAGCCTGGTGACAGAGCGAGACTCCATCCAAAAATCAAAAAAAGAAAAAGAAAAAAGAAAACCCCAGCCTCTGAGCTTTCAGGGAGGCAGATTTGAATTATAAACTCCTGTCTCCCGCTCAGCTGGCCCTGCGTTTATTAAACTCTACTGCAATCCCACTGTCTGAGTGAAGTGGCTCTGTCTGCACAGTGGGCAAGAAGAACTCATCAGGTGATTAAATTTTACCTTAATTGCCATTTTGTTTTTTGAGACAGGGTCTCCCTCTGTCGCCCAGGCTGGAGTGCAGTGGTGCAATCACAGCTCACTGTAGCCTCAACCTCCCAGGCTTAAATGATCCTCCCACCTCTGCCTCCTGAGGAGCTGGGACCACAGCAACACCACACCAGCTAATTTTTTTTATTTGTATTTTTTGCAGAGATAGGGTTTCACTGTGTTGCCCAGGCTGGTCTCAAATCCCTGAGCTCAAGCGATCCTCCTGCCTCAGCCTCCAAAAGTGCTGGGATTACAAGTGTCAGCCACTGCACCTTGCCTTAATTACCTTTTAAAACCCTATCTCTAAATATGGTCCCATTCTGAGGTCTTGGGGGTTATTCAGCATATGAATTTTGAGGAAACACAGTTCAGCTTCTAAGCAGGGAAGAGCAGACAAAGAGTGGGAAAGAACCCAGGTCGCAGACTGCACTTTCCCAGGATGGCTGCAGCTACAGCTACCATCTCACAAGCTCTTCCAGAACCTTTCTCATTATGATGTGGAGTCCAGGTCCTCTTCCCTTGAACCCACACAGACCTCGGTGACTGCCTCAACCAACAGCTGGAGTGACTTCCAAGGCTAGGTCATCAAAATGCTGGCGAGCCATGTCTGCCTCATTCTCTTGGGATGCTTGCTGCTGGGACCCAGCGGCCATGCTAGTAGGAAGCCCAAGCCGCGCTGGAGAGGCCCACCTGGGGAGGAACCACAACCCCCAGGCCACAGGCCACAGCCCAACTGAACTCCCAACCAACAGCCGTGTGGGTCAGCTAACTCGCACATGGGCCTTCCAGGTGTGCAGAGCCGCCCTGCAGAGCCAAGCCCACATCACATGCTCAAAGTCCATGTCTACTGCTGTTTGAAGCCACTCTACTTGGGGGTGGTTGTTACCTGGCAATTGTGTACTTGGAAACTCACACAGGGCTCAAGATCCCACCTGCCACCTGGGGGGCTCGGGGAGAAAGCTGCCTGGTCAGATCCAGTCAGGTTCCTGGGCCTAGCACCCCAGGCTTGGTTGCAGTGGAGGCAGATTGGTGGGGAGCCCTCTGCACTTCCAGACCACGTCTCAACACCTCAGACTGGCAGTGAGCTCCAGGCAGGTCCAGGAAGCATCCTCATGTGCCAGCAGGCAGCTCACACAAGCACTAGCAGTTTCCAGGGACAGACAGACATTGATTGAGTCCCTGCTGTGTGCTGGAAATTGTGTGAGGAGCCTTCAAACATGACCATAGACAAACTTCTATTCATCCTTTGAAGCCCAGCTCGGGAGTCACCTCCTCTATGAAGGTTTCCCTGCCTGAGAGCCGTGCTGCTCTGTGCCCTGGTACCTGGTCCCAGGTCTTTCACACACAGTAAGTGCTTAACCAGTGTTTGTAGAATGAATGAACCAACATTCAGTCCAGTGAAACTGAACTGAGTATCTCAGTCTGCTCTTTTTTTAATTTTTAATTTTGTTAATTTTTACTGTTTTCCTTTAAGCTCTGTTGGATGTGATCTCTGTCTGCTCTTAAGGAGAAAAATAAACCCTCACTTCTCAAATGCAAGGAGAACGTGGCCAGTGAGTGTCCTGCCAGAGGCACCTGCTCTCCACCAGGGTCAGACAAGAAATCCAGGAGTTCTTCCTGGAGGAGGGGACATCTGCATACTCCCTTTGAAGCACGGGTAGGTTTACCCCACCCAAGATGAGGAAAGGGAGGCTCTTCTAGAGGGAATGAGGCTGCAGGGACAACACTGGAAGGCAGAGAAGTGGGGGCTGCCCAGGGCCTCCAGGAGACCCCACACTGGTAGATGCCAAATCCGGAATCTGCTGTGGTAGCCCCTGATCTCCCACTGGCCCCCAGCTTCACTACTCAGAGGGTCGATCCATCACCACCTTCATGTGCACCTGTTGGGAGCCCCTGGGAGACAGAAGTGGGTGGTGCGGGCGGTGAGGCTTCCTGGACCCCCAACCCCCACCCCAGCTGCGGCTGCTCCCTGGTGTGCACCTGGAGCTGGGCTGATCTCAGCTGCACATCCGCAAACTTCCCGGTGACCTTGGGCTACCCCAACGTCCACCTCTGGGCCTCAGTTTCCCCATTTGTTCTGGGTGTCGGCCGAGCCACGTCAGCATCGTCTTGAAGGAGGAAGCCACAGGCGGTTGTGGAGGTGGTAAACCTGACACGGGGAGGCTTAAGCTGGAGTTGAGGGGGTCGCAGGTGTGACCCCTCCAGCCCTGAGTCCATGCTGATGTGGCCCAGCCAATGGCAGAGCAGGGCAGAGCCGGGGCTGAGCGGGGCAGGGCAGGGTGGCGCCTGGCCCGGCATCCACACTCCTGGTGAGGTCTGTTTGTTTTCATAACCAATTCAATATTTAAGACCCGGCCAGCCGCGGCCGCGAGCTCTCCGGCTCCCCCTTCCTTTGTCTCTGCCGCTCCCTGCACCCCGCCTCACACTTCCTCTGACAAACCGTGCGATTCTGATGGAAAATTCATTAGTCGGCTGGTCTCTTTCCCTCCCCTCTCCGTGTTCCCAGGCAGCTCCGCGCCTGGCGTGTCAGCCTCTCCATCCAGATTATCTGGAGACGCCAATTTCAAAGAGACATCTTAATAGTGATGTCAACGAATTAATTAGATGTGTTAATGAGCTAAAAGCAACCCAAATTAAATTAATGCAGTAATAAGCGCAGACAGCAAAATTAGCTCCAATTTCTCTAAATGATTCTGAACTGTACACAACACCTCATCTCGCTAGAACATTACCATCCCCCAAAGCTAATCAAGAACCCGGCGCAATTAACTGCTTAATTACAAACAGGAGCGTGCGTGCCCGGGCACGCACACACACACACACGCACACGCGTGCACACGCACACACAGGGCAAGAAAGTCAGCAGGCAGAAGGACAGGGCCTGGGTGGGCTTTGGGGGAGTGGGAGCTATGGACCCTCTGAAGACAGTGCTGGTCACCATCGCCCCCACCTGTCCTAAACCCCACAGATGAGAGCAAGGGCAAGGAACCCGGCTTGCTGGGAGCTCGGGTGGTCCAAGTGCAGGATGGAGCTGGACCGAGTCAGGCAGAAAGGAGGGACCCTGGGGTCCCCCAGCCCCCTGGGTGTGGTGAGGAAGGGGAGTGGAAGGGGAGCAGGAGAAAAAAGGAAAAAGGAAGGAAGGGAGGAAGGGAGAAGGAAGACTGAGAGGAGTGGGAGGAGGGGAGGGAGGAGGGGGAAGAGGGAGGGGGAGGAGGGAGGGAGCAGTGTGAGTTGTTTATTGCTTGCATCAGAATCTGAGTTGCAACTAAAAAGCTAATTGTCCAGCCCGCTGATTTCCCACCGGGCAGGGAGAGCTGCTAATAGCTTCGCAAGCGGCTCAGGTATCTGATTAGCTGTAATTGCAGCTACAGACAGGAGAAGGGTGAGGACAGAAGGGGGGACTTAGAGGGGAGGAGGGGGCCGGGGAGACTGGGAACAGAGGACTGGGTGCCAAGTCAAAGGGAGGCCAGGTGGGTGGTGGGCCGGGGGCAGGGACTGGAGAAGATGAAGGTCAAAGCCGAGGTGGCCAGGCCGGCTGAGGATCCACAGCCGCTCTGAGGACCACCCACCCAGGGCCCCGGGTGACTGCCACCGCCACCACCTAGGCCTCGCTGTCTCTGGGAGCTGTCCCGTCTCTGCACATCTGTGGAATGGGGGCATAGTCTACCTCGCTGGGCCGGCCCTCAAAGGCCAGGAGCCAGGGTGTGAAGAGCTCACCAGTGCAATACACAGTCGGTGCCAAAGTACAGGGGCTCAAGCACCTGCCCCCGGTGGCCCAGGGTGACCCCTGGATGGGACACCCACCCAGACCCCTGGGATGAGCTGAGTCTCATAAGCGGAGGACACTTTTTGTGAATTTCAGATCGGGGTTATTGATTCCAGAGAAAAGGAAGCCGCTGATCGACTTTGCTGTCGCAGGCACCCCAGCCCCAGTGGAGAACTCATGTCCCCAGAGTGGGGCAGGGGATGCAGGCCTGCCCTCCCTCCACCACAAACCCACCCTCTCACCCGCCTTGGGGAAACCTCTCCCCCGCGCCCGGGTCTTCCTTTCTCATTTCTCTGCAGCTTTCTTCCCTCACCGACACATTTATTCTTCCATTGGTTTGTTTTCTAACTTGTGGTTCATTCAAAATAGATCTGTTCCGGCCGGGCACGGGGGCTCACGCCTGTAATCCCAGCACTTTGGGAGGCTGAGGCGGGTGGATCACCTGAGGTCAGGAGTTCGAGACCAGCCTGGCCAACATAGTGGAAACCGCTTCTCTACTAAAAATATAAAAATTAGCCGGGTGTGGTGCCAGGTGCCTGTAATCCCAGCTACTCGGGAGGTTAAGGCAGGAGAATCTCTTGAACCTGGGAGGCGGAGGTTGCAGTGAGCCAAGATCATACCACTGCACTCCAGCCTGGGCAACAGAAAAAAAAAAAAAAAAAAGATCTGTTCCCATCCTTGTTCCAAAGAGAAAGCAAAGCACTGTTGCTCACCAACCTGTCGGCTGCAAGCTGCACCCCTCGTGGTGGGTACCTCACCTCGGGGACCCCAAGACCTCTGGCTTCTGTCCCTGGCTTTGCAGAGCCTTCCCGTGTGCTGCAAGAGCCTGAAGATGCATGTACTCTGTGGTAAGCATGGGGACCCTAGTTGGGGGCATTAGCAGGGGACAGGGAACCTTAGCAACCTGGGGGTGTTGGAAGAGCATCTCAGGAGGCGGCTTGGAAGGTGGCAGGATGACCAGGTGAGTGCACGGTCAGTCATCCAGCAGTAGGAAAGCAAGGGGCTGCCTGAGGGGCTGGCAAGAAGCGCTGGTAGGACCCTGCGCCCACCACACCACTGCACCCCAGGTCCAGGCTCCCCATGTCCCTGTGAGCTCAGAGGGCCACAGAGCCCTGCAGATGGTGCTGGGCTGCTGAGCACACAGAGGCCCATCCCCAACCCCAGCCCCACAAGGCTGTGCCCGTCCTCAATTCCTTCGGGCCTCCTTTTTTTTTCTTTTCTTTTTGAGACGGAGTCTTGCTCTTGTTCTCCAGGCTGGAGTGCAGTGGCGCGATCTCAGTTCACTGCAACCTCCACCTCCTGGGTTCAAGTGATTTTCCTGCCTCAGCCTCCCGAGTAGCTGGGATTACAGATGTGCACCACCACGTCCAGCTAATTTTTGTATTTTTAGTAGAGATGGGGTTTCACCATGTTGGCCAGGCTAGTCTCAAACTCCTTGACCTCAAATAATCCACCCCCCTCGGCCTCCCAAAGTGCTGGGATTACAGGCGTGAGCCACCAAGCCCAACCTAATTTTTTAATTTTAATTTTTCTTTTCTTTTGTAGAGGTGGGGGTGGGGGTGGGTTCTCACTAAGCTGCTCAGGCTGCAGTGGTGCAATCACAGGTCACTGCGGCCTCCATGCTCCCGGGTTCAAGAGAGTCTCCCACCTCAGATTCCAGAGTGGCTGGGACTGCAGGCATGAGCTACCACACCCAGCTAATTTTTTCTAAAGACAGGGTCTTGCTATGTTGCCCAGGCTGGTCTCAAACTCCTGGTCACAATCGATCCTCCCACCTGGGCCTCCTAAAGCCCTGGGATCCAGGTGTGAGCCGCTGTGCCTGGCCAAATCTGTGCTTTTAAGGAAAGAAATCCTCAGGGTTTCAGGGCCAGGGGAGCCCTGCTGCCACCCAGGGCCACCCAAGCCACGGGCCACGCAGATGGAGCCTCACACAGCGCTCACGGCGAGGGGGTGGGGCATGCCCCCCTCTGGGTCACAGGGTGTGACCCCTGCAGATCCCAGCTCTCAGCCTCAGACCTTGCTTTGTTTTACAGATGGAAGAGTGAGGCGCGGCCGGGGGCCGGTGACCGTCCGGGACAACTCAGGTCCGCGCTGGCCTGCCTGTGGGCTTCTCTCCAATGCCAGGGCCGTCACCTTCGGATGTTGCTACAGGATTTCATCTCCCAGCAGGAGAAAAGGGATTGTTTTGCTTCAGCAACAGCTCCTAGGAGCTTTTCACTCCCTGAGCGGGGTGAGCCCCGGGGGGCAGCAGGGGCGGGGACAGCATGGGTGGCAGGCGCTGGGGCCGAGGCGGCGTGTGGAGCTAGCTGTCCCCAGGGCCTCCAGACACGTCCTCCACCCCAGCCACACGCAGCCTGCAGCTCCCGACACGGGGCTTTTGTGGACGGGGAGAGCCCTGGGGCATCACATGTGGCCTGCAGTGCAGGTGCTCACCGAGTGCTCACAGCCACATGGCCGGGCCCCGGGCGGGCGGGAGGGGACGGCACGCCGGGCCTCGGGGAGCTGGGCCGCCGCGTGTCAGGCACACACCTGGCGCTGCCCAGGCTCCTGGCCCATGCCAATTAGAAACTCACTTTACATTATTTTAATTTATCTCTGGGGCCCTGGAAGGAAAGTCATGCAATTATTATTATTATTTTTTTTTTGGCTGGAAACTCCAACAGCCGTTATATAAATTACATATAATTGAATACATCAGAGGCTGTTTCCTTTAAACAATCACGTTTTCCCTTCCCCGAGAATGGGGCTGTCCTTCCCTAAGAACTCGGCTCAGGGCTGTGCTGAGAGCGTCTCGGTCTGTCGAGGAGGAGAGAGGCCTCTGGATCACCCAGGCCATGTCACCCATAGGCAGAGGCCCAAGGAGGGGACAAGAGGCTTTGAAATCAGATCACCAAGGGCTCCAACCCCAGCTGCACCACGAGCTCGCTGTGTGATCTTGGACAAGTTGCCTAACCTCTCTGAGCCTGTTTGCTCATTAGTAACAGCCTCTGCCTAAAGAGGATGATGTCCTGAGACTATGTCTGAGGATCCCTCAGAGTGGCACCCATGTGGAGTGTCCACTTGGCACCCAGTGTTGGCACCCAGGCCATGGGTGTTTTAAGGGTACCTGGGACTTGTTTTAGTCTGGTGTGGTGAGACACGCAGATGTGGAAATGCTGTCACGAGGAGGAAGTTATGATGCTCACAGTTCCCCGGAAACAGGAGACAGAGTTCTCGGGGCCACCCGGGAAGCACTAGGCTGCGTCAGAAGGCAGCCGTAGATGGGGTGAGGGGGAAGAGCGTTTCCTGGGGTTTCCTCGGAAAGAAAGAGGCCAGGTTGGGGAAGCAGGCTTAGGGCTGGGGGGCTGGGATAATGTTGGCAGGTTTTGCCTGTAGAGGCTACCTCTGGCTGCCTGGTGCCTGGCCATGAGTGATTGAGGCAGCTGGATGGTGGCCCAAGGGTGAGAGCCCACCGAGGAGGTGGTGGAGGTGGGCTCTGGACCGGGTTCTTGTGCATATCAAAGGTAAGCTTTCGGGGAGCTGTTTGCTGTCTCTAGGAACAGGAGGCCCCTGAGTCCCTAATGCCCCAGGTGTCAGAGCATCAGAAACATGGAAAATGGCCAGGCACAGTGACTCGTGCCTGTCATCCCAGCACTTTGGGAGGGGGAAGGATTGCTTGAGCCCAGTGCTTTGAGACCAGCCTGGGCAACGTAACAAGGCCCCTAGTACAAAATTAGCCAGGCGTGCTGACATGCTCCTGTGGTCCCAGCCACTCGGGAGGCGGAGGTGGGAGGACTGCTTTAGACCCGTAAGTTGAGGCTGCAGTGAGCCCTGATTGTGCCACTGCACACCAACCTGGGCGACAGAGCAAGACCCTGTCTCAAAAAACAAAAACACAGAACAGAAGTTTATAGTTCCACAGTCTGGAGTCCAGAAGTCCAAAATCAAGGTGTTGGCAGGGCCCCATCCCTCCAAGCACTCTAGGGGAGCAACTGTCCCAGGCCCCTCCCAGCTTTTGGTGGTGGTGATGATGCTTGGAGTTCCAGGGCTGGCAGCTGTTATCACTCCAGCCTCGGCTTCCGCCCTCACGTGGCCCTCTCCTCCCCATGTGTCTGTTGACACGTGGCTTTTTCCGCTTATAACGACACCAGTCATGTTGGATTAGGGCCCACCCTAATGAGCTCACATTAACTTGAAGACCAGCTACAATTGCTCTGTTTCCAATAAGACCACATTCACAGGTATCAGGAGTTAGGACTTCAACATATTTTGGGGGACAATTCAACACATAACATGTGAATTATAGCACAAGAAAGCTACTTTTTTTTTTTTTTTTGAGACGGAGTCTCGCTCTGTCGCCCAGGCTGGAGTGCAGTGGCGCGATCTCAGCTCACTGCAAGCTCTGCCTCCTGGGTTCACACCATTCTCCTGCCTCAGCCTCCCGAGTAGCTGGGGCGACAGTCTCCCGCCACCACTCCCGGCTAATTTTTTCATATTTTTAGTAGGGACGGGGTTTCACCATGTTAGCCAGGATGGTCTCGATCTCCTGACCTCGTGATCCGCCCGCCTCGGCCTCCCAACGTGCTGGGATTACAGGCGTGAGCTACCGCGCCCGGCCAGAAAGCTACTCTTTAAAAGAGAAGTTTTGCTGATGAGATGGCTCACGCTTATCATCCCAGCACTTTGGGAGGCTGGGGCAGGAGGATTGCTTGAGCCCAGGAATTCAAGACCAGCCTGGGCAATATAGTCAGACCCCAACTCTATAAAAATTTTAAAATTAGCCAGGTGTGATGGTGCACACCTGTGGTCCCAGCTACTTGGGAGGCTGAGGTGAGAAGGTCCCTTGAGCCTGGCAGGTTGAGGCTGCAGTAAGCCGAGACTGCACCACCGCACTCCAGCCTGGGTTAACAGCAAGACCCAGTCTCTAAATAAATATAAATAAAAAATAGGCTGGGTGCAGTGGCCCATGCCTGTAATCCCAGAATTTTGGGAGGCTAAGGCAGGCAGATCACCTGAGGTCAGGAGTTTGAGACCAGCCTGGCCAACATGGCGAAACCCTGTCTCTACTAAAAATATAAAAATTAGCCAGGTGTGGTGGTGTGTGCCTGTAATCCCAGCTACTCGGGAGACTGAGGCAGGAGAATCGCTTGAACCTGAGAGGCGGAGGTTGCAGTGAGCCAAGATCGCACCACTACATTCCAGCCTGGGCCACAGAGCGAGACTCTGTCTCAAAAAATAATAATAATAAAAATAAAATAAAAATAAAAAGTTTTAAGTAATAAACTATTAAAAGAGAGAGAGAAAACAAAAAAAAACCAGACCCCATCGTGGGGAGCACAGCGTCCCAGTCCACCCTGAGTGACCTCCTAGAGCAGATGGAGTTTGGCTCAGGGAAGGCTTTGTGGCCGTGGCTCCTGGGCTGATCTCTGGACTAATGTTCCAGGGAACAACAGTGATAATATCCCTGGCCCTGTCTGTGTCCCCTCCCTCCCTGAATCACCCAGGCCTTCCTCTAAGCCAGCCCTGGCCTGGCCCTCAGCTTTAACCCCCAGCGCCCCTCCCCACAGCCCCCTGGGGGGCTCAGATTCCGCTCAGAGCCGCTGTAGTCAGGCCTGTCACGTGCCCACATCCCCAACTTGTAAAGTAACAACCCGTCGCACGCACAACCTCTTTGCACCCAAAATGTTCTCTGATCTGTGTAAACTGCAATTGATGCTGTGCCGCTTGATATTAATATCTTTTGTTTGTGTGTCAGGGTTCTGCAGAATCTAATTAAGAAGTGTTCTCTGCGTATCCGGGGTGTTCAAACAATTGTGCGGCGCCGACAATGCAAGCTGTTGACCTGCACAGATAAACTGTGCGTGCAGAGGAATCGGGGGCGGCAGACGGGGTGGGGGGAGTGTACATGGCTGTTCTTTTCTGCTGGGGCGCCCAGCGGGGCCTGCCTGTGGTTCGCCCTGCGTGCGGGCAGTGTGGGTGTCTTTGCCGCAGGGTGCTTGTCATGGCAAGGGTTCTTTGTGTGTACTTCTGCGTTGACATGCGTCACACCCATGAGCACACGTACATGAGCGAGGCCTCCCTGGACAAGTGACTCCTGTCTCAACAGCCCTTTCCCAGTGTATGTGTGCACCTCCCTCACAACAGCCCTGTGAGGCAGCATCACTGGCCCATTGCACAGATGGGGGAGGTTGAGGCTGCTGGTGCCGGGGATGTCACGTGTGGAAAGGCAGGCGCTCCAAAGGGTACCAGATAAACCCACCTATTGGGCTCGCCCCAGACAAATTATGACACGGGAACAGAGCATGCAGTCCGTCCTCAGGGGTAAGCGCAATCCCACTGGACAGACAGGAAAACTGAGGCCCAGAGAGGGCAGGAGCTTGCCCACCATGCGCTGTGGACTGGAGGCAGAGCTGGGCCCTTCCTGACCCTCCAAGCCACACCCTGGGGTCCCTTTGGAGGGAATCACTTAAGCCCAGGTGGGACCCAGAGGCCAAGGCTGAGTGTCCCTCCATCTAAGGTAACTTGGCTGTCCAGGGTGGCTTCAGAAGCCCCTGGACCTGGGGTCTTAGCCCCACCCATGGGTAACCCTGGCCAAGGCCCACCCCTCTCCAACCTCAGTGGCAACCCCTGGGAAGTAGCGAACACCACGCAGGCACTCGGTTGGTGCAGGTGCTGAGGCCGATGTCACAGCTCTGGGGTCAGGGCCGCTGCCCTGGGATGGGTCTGAGCTGTGCACGGCATTGCCTGGTGCCCTCCCAGCTCAAGGCCTTGCCTGGCTACAGTTGCTGCCCCTGCCTCGGGCCTGCCTAGCTGACAGCGGGCATCTGGGCCAGCGCTGCAGTGCTGCCAGGTAGAAGTGCTCCCTCCAGGCTGGGGGGACCTGCAACTCCCGCCCGGGAGTCCCTCAGACTTGGAGTGCTCTGAAGAAAGAAAGCCAGCGGCCAAGTGGGCTAAGGGCCAGGTGGGGGAAGGCTCCAGACCCGAGGCTGCAGGGTTGGAGAAGGCGTGCCGCAAAGGCCTGGAGACAGCCCGAACCCGGGATTCAGGATGGAATGGGTCTGGGTCAGGGAGCCAGGGTGACCGTGGGTGCACGTGCGTAATGGATGCGCACGCATGCAGCTTGCGTGCGTGCAGTCGGGCGCACCTGTAACCGGTGTGCACCCCGCGTCTGGTGTGCACGTGGGAGCACCTGGCCCAGCGCCCAGCGGGGCCTCGCCAGCCACGCTGTTAGGAAACGCCGCAGCGCCACCTGCCGGCTGCACGGTCTCAGCTGGACGCGGGCGGGGAGGGCGCCGGGCCACGAGGCCCCGCCCACAGCCAGAGGCCCCGCCCCTAAAGACTATCTTGGTGCCCCGCCTCCTCAGACTCCGCCAGACTCCAGGCCACGCCCCTTGTGGGCGTGACCGAGGACGCTGGTACCCGGATCTGGACTTCGCAGGGTCTTGGAAGGGCGGGCAGTGGGCGTCTCCACTTTGGGTCTCCTGGCTCCAAAGCGAGGACAACTATGAGCCTTAAACTCACACCAGGAGTGTAATAAGAGCATCTGCTGCGTCACTGACTCCTCCCATTTACCGATGAGGAAACCAAGACAGAGTAGTCAAGTCACCTGCCCAGGGTCACGCAGGAGAAAGTCGTAGGCCGGCTTTGAGCCCTGCATCCTAGTTGCAGAGTCTCTGCAATCAACGACTGCCCCCAACTCCTAGTAAATTCATCTTTATTTGTTAATTAATAGTTATTTACGAGAATAAACCCATCCAACCTCTCACC
>NC_072379.2:8022500-8030000 GCF_028885625.2 Pongo pygmaeus
ATGGTGGTGGTGGTGGTACTGGTGGTGGTGATGGTGGTGGTGGTGGTGGCAGTGGTGGTGGGTGGTAGTGGTGATGGTGGTGGTGGTGGTGGTGGTGGTTGGTAGTGGTGATGGTGGTGGTGGTGGTGGTGGTTGGTAGTGGTGATGGTGGTGGTGGTGGTACTGGTGGTGGTGGTTGGTGGTGGTGGAGGTTGGTGGTAGTGGTGGTTGGTAGTGGTGGTGGTGGTGGTTGTTGGTACTGGTGGTGGTGGTGGTGATGGTTGGTAATGGTGGTGGTGGTGGTGGTTGGGGGTGGTGGTGGTGGATGGTGGTGGTTGTTGTTGTTGGTGGTGGTGGTTGGTGGTGGTGGTTGGGGTGGTGGTGGTTGGTGTGGTGGTGGTTGGGGGTGGTGGTGGTTGGGGGTGGTGGTGGTGGATGGTGGTGGTGGTGGTGGTGGTTGGGGTGGTGGTGGTTGGGGGTGGTGGTGGTTGGGGGTGGTGGTGGTGGATGGTGGTGGTTGGTGGTGGTGGTTGGGGTGGTGGTGGTTGGGGTGGTGGTGGTTGGGGGTGGTGGTGGTTGGGGGTGGTGGTGGTGGTTGTTGGTGGTGGTGGTGGTTGGTGGTGGTGGTTGGTGGTGGTGGTGGTTGGTGGTGGTGGTGGTGACAGTTGGTAGTGGTGGAGGTGGTGGTGGTGGTTGGTACTGGTGGTGGTGGTTGGGGGTGGTGGTTGGTGGTGGTGGTGGTGGTGGTTGGGGGTGGTGGTGGTTGTTGGTGGTGGTTGGTGGTGGTGGTGATGGTTGGTAGTGTTGGAGGTGGTGGTGGTGGTCGGTAATGGTGGTAGTGGTGGTGGTGGTGGTTGGTGGTGGTGGTGGTGGTGGTGGTGGCTGCAGCAATGAGGTTTTGGCGAAGTCCAGGGGATTATGCTGGGCAGTCAGGGCTTCTGTGCTGCCTCCTGGTCATTGCTGACCCACTCCCTGGCTGGCTTGATTCATCTGCTTCAAAAATTCCTGACGGTATTTGAAAACTGATTTTTTAAACATTAAGATTCAATGTATATTTATTTATTTATTTATTTTTGAGATGGAATCTCGCTGTGTTGCCCAGCCTGGAGTACAGTGGCTCAATGTCAGCTCACTGCAACCTCCACCTCCTGGGTTCAAGCAATTCTCCTGCCTCAGCCTCCAGAGTACGTGGGATTACAGGTGTGTGCCACCACGCCCAGCTAATTTTTGTATTTTTAGTAGAGACAGTGTTTCACCATGTTGACCAGGCTGGTGTTGAACTCCTGGCCTCAAACAATCTGCCCACCTCAGCTTCCCAAAGTTCTGGAATTACAGGCATGAGCCACCATGCCCGGCCACATTTATTCTTCTTTTTTTTTTTTTTTGAGACGGAGTCTCGCTCTGTCATCCAGGCTGGATGGAGTGCAGTGGCGCAATCTCGGCTCACTGCAAGCTCCACCTCTCGGGTTCACACCATTCTCCTGCCTCAGCCTCCCAGGTAGCTGGGACTACAGGCGCCCGCCACCAAGCCCGGCTAATTTTTGTAATGTTTCACTGTGTTAGCCAGGATGGTCTCGATCTCCTGACCTTGTGATCCTCCCACCTCGGCCTCCCAAAGTGCTGGGATTACAGCGTAAGCCACCGCATCCAGCCCACATTTATTCTTAACAGGTAGAACATATAGTATAAAGATTTCAGCTAGGCAGGGTGGCTCATGCCTATAATCCCAACACTTTGGAAAGCCAGCGTAGGAGGATCACTTAACTCCAGGAGTTCGAGACCAATCCTGGGCAACATAGTGAGACCCCACCTCTCCAAAAAAATTTTAAAATTAGCCAGGTGTGGTGGTGTATGCCTGTAGTCCCAGCTACTCGGTAAACTAAGGTGGAGGATTGCTTGAGCCCAAGAGTTCAAGTCTGCAGTGAGCTATGAGTGGGCCACTGCACTCCAGCCTGAGCAACAGAGCGAGATCTCATCTCTAAAAATTATGTATGTATGTGTGTATATATATATACATACTGTGTGTGTGTATATATATAGCCTATATATGTATATATGTTTGTATGTATGTATATACATACCTGTATAGGCTATATATATATATATAATATACATATACACAGGGCCTCCCAAATGCCCTATCTTTCATTGCCTATATATATGTATAGGCAGTGATATAGACATTGTATATACCATGTACATATATCAATGTATGTATCATTGTATATATCATGTATACATATCAATTATATATCATATATAGGCTTAATGAATCTTAGTATGACACGTGTATGTCTGTATATGTATATAAAATATATAAAATATATATATTGAATGATTGATATTCACTAAGCCAAAAAAATGGAGAAAGGAGGAAATTGCATCCAGTTTTAGCTACACTGGTGAGATACAAATATGTAACTTATGAACCTTCTTCCTGCAACCTTGTCTCTACCAATCACTTGCTTGGCAGACCGTCTCTTCATAGAGGGTTCCAAGGTCAAATCTAAATGATCCGTTTTCAATGAGTGGAGAGAATATCCAATGTCGCCCTTCTGAGCAGCCTTTGCCAAGTCACCTCCTGCTCAACCCAGATCCCTCTGTAGGTTTCATCTCTCTGCTCTGTGCTGCCCAGGTCCCCTCCTGGCTGTACCCCTCATCCTGGGTCCTGAGTTCCCAGGCCCGGAGTATCTGAGTTTGTGTCACCTCTTCCTCCCACCCTTGGCTGTGAACTCCACGTCTAACTCATCCTCAAATCCAGAGTCCCCAGCATGCGTTCCTGGAGGATGGATGAATACTGAGGCTTATCCGAGCCAGTAGCAGTTATGAGAATGACAATCAGATGAATTTGAGAAATGAATGTGACAGGCTGAGACATCGCTACTGAGAGCTTTGATTCATTGTGACGTTCATTCATCCTGACCATCTTATATCATAAGTTGAAGAAGCTTTGAAACCCTTTGCCTTTGGGAGAAGCGAAGCCCTGTGGACACTGGCACTCAGAAAAGTTGTTTGTAGTGACCTTCATTTTAGGAAAAATTTCCACCACTGTTCTTTATCCTAATTTACACAAAATGTGTATGGGTCTTCAAAAGACAGTAAACAGCCACAATGCCACCCAACACCACAGACTTCTATGCTATGACTCAAAGGATGTATAAATTCCTGAAGGGAGCAAGAGGGCTCCTATCGTCAAAACAAACTTATTCCAGATGGGCGGGGGTGGCTCACACCTGTAATCCCAGCACTTTGGGAGGCTGAGGTGGGCGGATCACTTGAGGTCAGGAGTTCAAGACCAGCCTGGCCAATCTGATGAAACCCTGTCTCTACTAAAAATACAAAAATTAGCCAGGCGTGGATGGCACATGCCTATAATTCCAGCTACTCAGGAGGCTGAGGCAGAATTGCTTGAACCCGGGAGGAAGAGGCTGCAGTGAGCCGATATCGTGCCACTGCACTCCAGCCTGGGTGACAGAGAGAAACTCCATTTCAAAAAAAAAAAAAACACAAAAAAAACTTATTCCAAGATGTGATGTGCAGCAATGTTGGGGAAGGGATGCAGAGGGCAGAAAACTTGAGTTCCCAACTCTGATTGTGCGACTTCCTGGATATATGGCTTGGGGCAACCTCTCAGCATACACACAGATGCCCAATCTTCTTCGGAGCTGCCTGGGATCTGATGAATCTCCACGTGCAATAAATTTCATGTGCTACACGGGGGACCCAGTGCAGACGGCAGACACTAAAGGGGACTCCATGACGGTGCAAGAGGCTCCACTGTCCAGGATATTTGCAAACATAATGCATGACCCAGGCCTGCCTTCTGTGGAAGAAGGAGGCATGGAGGAGGACGAAGAGAGTATGGAGGGGCTGGGTTGTAATACAGAAAGCCAAGCTGGGATCAGCGTTGCACTGGGAGCTTTTTGAAAACAGATGGCGTCTTCCATATTGGTGCTGGAGATCCTCTTGGACCTGCCTCGGAGCTGTCACCTGATGGTGGTGATGGTCGTGGCTCTGAAGTCCATAGTGGAACCCTCACCCTCTCGCCTCGCTGTGTCCATCAGTCCTGTGTCTTTTCCCCAAGTGTCCATCTTGGAGTGTGTGGCCCAGCCAGGAACATGGGGGACAAGTTTGTCCCCAAACAAGTTTGAGTCCAACTCAGGACAAATTTGTCAAGTGGAATCAGCTCTCACAGATGCAGATTTGCTCCTCCTTTGCACTAGGCAGGCCCACTCTTGTCTCATCCCTGGTTTGGTTACCACTAGAAGATGCTGTGGGTGCAAAGCTAGGTCTCTGTTCAACCCAGGTCGGAGGCAGAGACTGGGACAACCTACACCTCCCTTGGCCCGTCTGGTCCAAAAAGAGATGGAAGGCCAGGTGCGGCGCTCATGCCTGTAATTCCAGCACTTCGGGAGGCCGAGGCTGAGGGATTGCTTGAGGTCAGGAGTTGGAACAGCCTGGGCAACATAGAAAGACTCAGGTCTCTACAAAAAATAAATTTAAAAAAAAAATTAGCCAGGCGTGGTAACACATACCTGTGGTTCCAGCTACTTGGGAAGCTGAGGCAGGAGGATCACTTGAGCCCAGGAGTTCGAGGCTGCAGTGAGCTGTGGTTAGACCACTGCACTCCAGCCTGGGTGACAAAAGAAGACCCAGTCTTTAACAAAAGATAGATAGATAGATAGATAGATAGATAGATAGATAGATGAGACAGAGATTAGATGATAGATAGATAGATAGAAGACAGGCAGGCAGGCAGAAAGATAGATAGATAGATAGATAGATAGATAGATAGATAGATAAGGCAGGCAGACAGATGATAGATAGATAGATAAGACAGGCAGGTGGAAAGATAGATGATAGATAGATAGAGACAGACATGATAGATGATAGATAGATAGATAGATAGATAGATAGATAATAGAGACAGACAGGTGATAGACAGATAATAGATAGAGACAGATGATAGGTAGATAGATGATAGATAGATAGATAGATAGATAGATAGATAGATAGATAGATAGATAGATCAGGCATCAGGCAGGCAGGCAGAGAGATAGATGATAGATAGATAGATAGATAGATAGATAGATAAGACAGGCAGGCATACTGACAGACACACAGATAGATGATAGATAGATAGATAGATAGATAGATAGATAGATACAGACAGAGATAGATAGATGATAGATTGATAGATAGATAGATAGATACAGACAGAGATAGATAGATACAGACAGAGATAGATGATAGATTGATAGATAGATAGATAGATAGATGGATAGACAGATAGATGATAGATAAGGCGATAGATAGATAGATAGATAGATAGATAAGACAGGCAGGCATGCTGACAGACACACAGATAGATGATAGATAGATAGATAGATAGATAGATACAGACAGAGATAGATAGATGATAGATAGATAGATAGATAAGACAGGCAAGCATGCTGACAGACACACAGATAGATGATAGATAGATAGATAGATAGATACAGACAGAGATAGATAGATGATAGATTGATAGATACAGACAGAGATAGATAGATGATAGATAGATAGATAGATAGATACAGACAGATAGATAGATGATAGATAGATAGATAGATACAGACAGAGATAGATAGATGATAGATAGATAGATAGATACAGACAGAGATAGATAGATGATAGATAGATAGATAGATAGATAGATAGATAAGAGATGGAAGATCAGAGGATTGGGAGAGGTTAACAGAACAGGTCTCAGCTGTGAGGACCTTTGCTCCAAGGTGGGATTGAAGGAATGAAAGGCCGGGGTGGGGGTGTTCTATCCTGATCTCACAAAACAAGGCAATGTGAATGATCCCCAGCTGCCACTGGACCCATTAAAGACCTAATTTCCATTCACCTATAACTTTCTTAGGCCATCTAAGCTATTCATCAGAGAAGCCTGTCTTGAAAACGGTGTACAGTGGCCCTTATTAAAATGTCTTCTCAGCAGGCGAATGCGTTAGGTTTTATGGCCCCACACACAGATCTGCCTACACAATGGCAAAGAGCCTCCTCATCGCCGCTGAGGCCCAACAGAGGTTGCAGGTGAGACACTGGGATGCCTGATGTCAAAGATGCCCATTCTCATTCATGGGCCCCAGAGTCTAGAGTTGATCCTTGCCATATCCCCATGAGTTTGGATAAAATTTTCCATCCCAGAGTGCCACTGGCTGACTCTCTTGCAGTGCCAACTCCCCCAATTCCCGGCTGCCCTGCCCTTCAGCCTCGTGCTGAAGCCAATGTGTATTTTTGGAAACCAGTCCCTGGGTACAGCCTGGAGAGTCTGGATAAGGGGTGGCCGGGCTGCCAGAAATATTATGACAGGCGGCTCTGGGGGCACAGGGCTTGGCAGATGGTGAAAAGTATAAATGGGAAGAGACACAAGAGGCCAGACACAGTGAGAGTTGCTAAGCAGCCGAGAGTCCCAGAGAAGAGAGTCTGTGCCTCTCGCCAGGCACAGAGAGAGGTAGGAAACATCCCTGACTTACCCATGAGTTTGCATGTCTTCTCTGCCATGGATACAAGGCCCCTGTGGAGACCAGTGGAAACAGAGATCAAAGTGAATCTCCCGGGATTGGAGCTGGCTACACAGCTTTGCCGAGAAGCAAGTTACTTAGCCTCTCTGAGCCTCGGTCTCCTTATTTGTACAATGAAGTCCCCACCCTCCATGTTGCTGGGTTATTGACAGGGTGAACAAAGCATTCCACAAGGGGCCTGGCACATGGTGGGAACAGAACTCACATTGGCTTTAGTGTCAGAATTAACATAGTCTCCCACGATGGCCAAATGTTAGGGCTTGTTGAGTTGCCAATGGTTCCACCCCACACTCAGCTGGAGTAAAAAGAATGAGACATCAACTCTTCCAAGCTCATTCCTACTGAGCTCCTATTCACCAAACAAACAAGGAGGTGTGTTCCATCCCAGCTGTCTTGGGTTTCACATTTGTCTGCCCGTCCCAGGAAGAATTTTCAAATAATGAGCTGTTGTTGACAATAATTGCAATGTTGCAAAAAAGAATCTAATAAAACCCCACACATCTGGAAATAATAGTAGTAACCTGTCTCCTGGGTTAAATGAATCAAATCTCATTTAAAGACCTAGAGCTGAATGGAGTCAGTAAATGAGTGTGTGTGTGTCTCTGTGTGTGTGTGTGTCTCTGTGTATGTCTGTGTGTGTGTCTGTCTGTGGGTATGTGGGTGTGTTTGTGTGTGTCTGTGTGTGTCTGTGTGTGTCTGTGTCTATGTGTGTGTGTGTCTGTGTGTGTGTGTGTCTGTGTCTGTGTCTGTGTGTCTGTGTGTATGTCTGTGTGTGTCTGTGTGTCTGTGTCTGTGTGTATGTGTGTGTCTGTGTGTGTCTGTGTGTCTGTGTGTATGTCTGTGTATGTCTGTGTGTGTCTGTGTGTCTGTGTGTGTATGTGTGTGTGTGTGTGTGTATGTGTGTGTGTCTGTGTGTGTGCGTCTGTGTCTGTGTGTGTCTGTGTGTGTT